>NC_064542.1:20650337-20922837 GCF_023856365.1 Brienomyrus brachyistius
TCATCCTCCCCCGGTCTGGGGCGGGGGGTGGTCTTCAGGCATCACATTTACCCATAATCCTTTCAATTAATACCTCCGTTGACCTTGTCATTAAATGCACGGCCATCTTCATATCCTCAGTGTGGTGATTTAACATTGCTCAAGTCACCGCCCGGAATGAGATGAGCAGGAATTTTCAATATGCCTCTCTGCCCCCCACTGGCCCAGATGTCTCCATACAAGTTGGGGAATTAACACCCAGTAGTAACCTTTTCTCCATTTTCTGGTGTAGCACGCTGGTAAATCAGGCAGACAGAGGTCCCTACAGCTGGCTGGTCTATTCAGGCACTTTTGAGGGCACCTCTCTTTTGGGTCCTGAGATAAAGACCCCAGAGCCAAACTACCAGGGGGACCCAAAATCAGCACTCTTCAGGGGCCTGACCAGCTGAGGTATTAGTCAGAGGTCCAAGGACAGCGGCAGAATCCTGACTGATGATTCCGGAGTGGGAGGGGAGACCAGCAGTGTTTCCGGTGAGCTTGCCGTGGGCGGCCAGCACATTGCATGTCCGCGTGTCGTGGCGTCACGCGTGTGCGAGCAGGTGCGGCGTGGGCGATCCTTTCACCAAACGCCTGACAGCTGTGCCTGATCGTGCCGGGGCCCCCGGTGTCAAAGACGACTCCACCAGACCTCGGGTCCAGCTGACGGACGGCCGTCACAGATGCAGTGGTGACCGACTGCAGCAGAAGCAGTAAATGCCGGAGGTTCACAATCTCCCTCAGCCTCATGTAATCGGATACCAGGGGCTTTTTCAATCGCTGTGGGCTAATGGACCGGTTAAATACACCCACAGGAGGTTCAGGAAGACACACACACACACACACACACACACAGAAACAGACACACACACACACACACACACACACAGAAACAGACACACACACATACATAGTCCACTTACATTCATCCATAATCTGAGTATAAAAATATCAAAGTATTAAAACAGAGAAACTCATACCGCTAAAACATAACTATGTTGTTACTCTGAAAGTCCCCCGATTCTTTGTCAAGCACAACATTCTCAGTTCGTTTCTCTGAGCTGCTTTGCTCGAAGCACTGTCACACCCGAAGTGGCTCACGCCCTGCACGCGTGTCACTGATGCGGCAGGTGGCCGTCGGAAACACACAGAGACGCACCTCTGTCACGTCCAGGACGGAGCTGCCGCCCGCTGCCCATCACGCAAACTCAGCCGCCGGCACTCTGATCACTGGAGAGGCGACCCGCTCCCCTCGCTGGGCCTAGGTGTGGCTGCCGTCTAATTTAGGCTGCGCTGAGAACTCCCTGCCGTTTTGGAAACGTGTGTCACGCCATCAGTACAATGGGTAAAAAATCCTGAGCTTAATCACTGCGACGCCGATACCTCGAATTCCTGCGGCGTTACACGGGCTCTGCGTGCTGTGATTCATTTCGCGGCTGCCCCGTGCATTGCCTGTAAGTTTTTGTGATTCCAGAAACAAAGATTGTTGATGTATTTTCAACGAGGCCTGTTCAGGTAAGCAGAACCGGTCCAATGCAGTAGCAGAGGAAGCCAGATGCAAAGTAGCTCTCGTTTGTCAGATATTTGTGTAACATTTTCTACTTTTGATTAAAAATGCTTTTTTTTATGCTTACATCTCTCTGGAAACAGGGGGAGCTCCTTACTGCCCTCCCTCTCACACGGTGACAGTTCTTCGGTTCCTGACTGGGACGGGGCAAATGGTTCAGGCTGGTCACCCATGCTTAGAACATCCAACTCACACCGCCTCTCTGCTCTGAAGAGCCAAAATCTGACCTGGAAACCGCAGCCTGCCTGTTTGCTTTCTGAATACTGAGTGTAGAGATCAAACGCAGCAGATTACAGATAAGGAGCTATCTATAAAGCAATTAAACGGTTATGCAGAAAAACTCACCATATTTCCCGATGCAAGTTCAGGCAGAATTTAAAATATAACCGTCTAAATGGGGGTATTAAAGTGAATAGCTCTATTTAGCTGCTGAGCTCTTATGGAAAATGACTTGTTATTTTTGCAGGTAGATAAAATGCAGCAAATTTGGGTTAAGCACTTCGGCTGTGGATGATATAGCCAAAGGCCACCTGGGACCGCAGGCAGAAACCACCAACTTAAAAGCTCATGTTCTTCACCAGGTCGTTATGAGAACAGATTGAGTGAGGTCAGATGGGGGGGGGGGGGGATGGGGGGGGGATGGTCAACATTCATTATTTATAGATCAAACTATGTATTTTCAACTCTCCAAGTTGGCTTCTCCGCTTCGCTGGCTTTGACCCAAACAAAGACGACGTCCCAGAACAAACATACCGTGTAACAGAGTCACTGGATGGTCACTGCATGGCTGCCCGAGGCCCCTGCTGTCCTGACGCCACACTTTCCATACACCATTGAGAAGCGAATAATCCTTTCACGTTTCACTACTGCGAGCAGCGTCCCCGTTACGTCACGGGCAGCATGTGCGGCTCCTGCAGGCTGCACTGCCCGTCGCTGACTGGCATGCGCCCCCGCCATGCGTCATCCCGTGTCGGCAGAAGGTTCCCCAGAAGCGACTTCCTCGCCTCCGCTTTCACCCGCTGAACCCAGCCGCTGCGGGGGATGACATCACTCATATCGCGCGCCTAATCTCATTTCCCGGCGCTCCGCGTCCAGCCTGCTGCCCTGGGGCCTGATAGCACGGAAAAATGCAATTTGCTTAATTGGGAAAGTCGCAAGATAGACGTGTCAGCGAGGGCGGAGTTACATGCAGGTAAGACGGACGATTTAAAGGGTTCAGCCTGAACAGTGATCACTGGAAGCTTTCTGCCAGAGTGGGGATTCAGTATATCTGCTATTTACAATACCAGTTTAAACTGGTCCACACTGGAAAGCCTCTTCAGAAAAGGGGCAGTGCCAGAGTCCTGCTCCGTAATTCCTCTAATGTTCCCAATTAACCTCGTTATCTCTTCATGACTTTCTCACACGGCCCCGGATGAGTGCCCCGGCCCGCCGGCCCGTTACAGCACCACGCAGTAATCCGATTTTCTCACTCGATTGGCTGGACCGGCGCCGGCCTGCTCCCTTTACACGCCTGTCCGGAGATGGACGACCAGCGACAGAGCGGGCTAAGGCTCTCGGAAGCGTTGCAGGATTCCTCCTCTCCTTCATTAGGCATGGCTGCGCTGATGCATTCCTGATCCCTCTGTAAGCACAGGAATTGTAATGCGCATGTTTGTTATTGCAATTTATTTTATATTGTGGTCGAGTTAATGTGGAGAGGGCCTCACAGGTGAAGGCCGAAAGACGACTGAGTTGATGGTTGTTACACGGAGGGTTTCAGCTGAGAATACGTGGCAAATGCAGGCAGCTCGGGAGCTGGTTGTAAGCTTGTGCTCCACAAGTTGCGTTATTAAAAAATGCAACGGATATGGATAAATGAGTGCGGTCCCTTCTATTGGCCTCCCGTGAGCCTACGAATTTTGAGTTCAGCTTTAACTCTCAAGGAAGACCACAGCAGCTTTGAAAATTTACACTCTTATCCATCCATAAAAGCCCTTTACTCTTCTTTCCATCCATCTTCCACGCCTGCTTATCGAGGAGAGACTCATGAGGAGCCTGGAGCCTGGACCAGCACAGGACGCTACTGATTTTTTTATTCTTTATGCTATTCCTTAAAAAGGGGGCGATAGAAAGGCACCCAGAGCACCTGAAAGGGAAGCACATTATGGTACAAAATCACACACATATCACGTATATCAAGGGAGAAAGAGTGCAACAGAATTAATGATCAAAAATAACACACCGCCGATGCTAATTACAGGAGAACCTGCAGCGAGCATGTAGCTACAAAGAGCTAAGGAAACATTAGCAATGACATAATAGGTGCATAATACCCCTTTGACTCTGTCCATTACTCCTGTAATGAGTGCGATGCGTCCGTGGATAAGTAGCTGGATTTCAGTGTAAACGCTGTACTGAGAGCAGGACAGCGGCTCCGATCCAGATTTCAGCGATTTTCTCCTCTTTTACGCCCCGCCGTCGTAACAGAGCCCTGATTGTGTGTCTGGTCTCTGATTGACATTTAGCAAAATATAACAGTGAAGGCAGAATTGTCGCTTAATCAACGACGGAATCCTGGAATCATAAAGCAGACGGTGCAGTCGCAGTTCCTCCTTTGCTTTGGTTACATTCCTATATTGATTGTCCTTATATTATGAAGCTTGAAAGCACGCAGATTGAACTAATTTTTTATACGTTTCCTTAAGCTGAGGAAAAAAACACTATTCTGGACTTATGGGAGTGTATCAGTGGGCATCTTTTGGACTGTGATACGTTTTAACCCACCTGAATACCCCCCCTCCACCTCCCACGCACGCACACTCAATCCATTAATGCGAGAAAATCATTTCGAGGATCTATTCACAAAAGCTTTATAGTCAGAATTGTGGACATTTTCACTGGATGTCCAGTGGCTGAATCCTCCTGCACTGGCTCAGGGTATAACATCTTTCTGCGTGTATCAGCAGCATAAAGCCAATGCTGAAAAATTATGTGGGGGGTGGGGGCTACAGTCCATGTTGATTCAGACTGCTACACACACACACACACACACACACACACACACACACAGGTCTGTAATTATATCTCTGTGGGGACTCTCCGTTCATTTGTATGAGGAAAAACCCTAATCCCAACATGGTGACCTTACAAAATATATTTTTTTGTTTTTTTTTTTACTTTTTTTTATTGCATTCACAGATCTTTGTGGGGACCTGAAAAATGTTCCCCACAACATCAGAATCACAGGTTTTTATCACATTGTGGGGGACATTTGGTAATATATACATGGCCACACACACACACACACACACACACACACATACGAACAAAACAGGGATATGGTATCTATATCTTTGTGGGACTTTCTGTTTATTTCTATGGACATAGGTTTATGACACAATGACAACCTTAAGCCCTGCCCAGCCTCAACCAAACAAAATACGAGACTTTTGACATTGTTCGTTTTTTGATTGCAGTCCCACATTTTTATACATGTCCACTCTCTCTCTCTCTCTCTCTCTCTCACACACACACACACACACACACACACACACACACGTCTGTCAGGGTGGCATTAATAGACCCTGAAGCCCAACGTGACCTTAACTTTGCCCTTGTGATGCTGCTGCCCTTTCAACATCACAGATCATTGTCTGCGTCTTGTTTCAGCCTCCAGGCAGAGTGGGGTGGAGGCGTCAAGCCACCACGCACCTCCCTGCAGGAACACAGATATTTCACCCACGTGAGGCTTCAGATAAGCTTCGAATGGGAGGCTGTAGATCCGCTTCCCCTAAAAGCCCCCTGAAAGCAGCCTCCCACAAAGGTGTGCGCTGTCCCCTCGGACAACGCGGAAGCTGACCAGACGTGTGGCCACAAATTAGCAGGCTGCCCACTTGCTCCGCATATTGACCGTGTGCAGATTTCTATAATTCTGCTTTGCATGATGGACCGTATACGGCGTCATGATCTGAATATGCAAAAAGACGAGCAGGGACTAGGGTTTATATGCAGATTTGCGGGCCACCTGAACTGAGCACAAGCATTGCTGCTTTGCTACATGCACTAAGCAGAACGACACAGAAATTGGTCTTATACTAGAAGTCATGTTGTTAAAGTTTCCCTATGCGGGCTGCTGCACAGATATCTATGGAATCTAAGGCATCTAGGGGATCTTTCGGAAAGTTAGGGAAACGTGGGGCCTGTAATCTCGCGCATGAAGGCACAATTTCCTGCAAGTGCACGACTGTCAGAGGGTCACCATGCATGTTCAGGCCACGACCTGTGACTGGCTAGAAATCGCCATAGTGAAGAGTCAGCTTCTCTGATTGGATAAACACTCACGCAGATACTTCACAAACAACAATTCCAGTAATCAGGGTCTTTGCTCTGGCTTATAAGCATGTGGGCTCCTCTCCCTGCCTGCTTCTTAGCTGTGTAATTAAAGTTAAATGAGGATTAGAGACTCAGGTGTGAATGAGTCATTAATTTAAAGGTCACTCCGGCTATAACTCAGAGGCAGGAAGGAAATAAAGTCTTTCTTCTGTGTCTGTTTCCTCATTTCTCAGGAGCGATATATACTAATGATCTAATGCCGAATATCCATCCATCCATCCATCCATCCATCCATCCATCCATCCATCTATCCATTCACCATTAGCCTGGAGGCATCCCCAGAACGCGCGCACATGCACACACACACACACACACACACACACACACACAGGCACACCCCTTACGAAAATTAACCATGGTATTACTATGATTAAATGAATCATGTTTTACAATAGTTTGCCATTTTTCATGGTCTTTTGGGTAACTATGGAAACCATGACTATGGTTTTATCATGCTACAGTTAAACCCCAGTATAATCTTGGTCATAAACCATGTTTTTTGTTTCACCATGGTCTTTCCAAACCATGCTTTCTTTTTTAAATCTCTAACTCCACTAATCTGGTTTCACTAAACTGTAGTGCAGTAATGCAGACATCAAACAATTAATAGGCTATTTATAATGTGACAGCAAATGTAATTAAAAATCCTACTTCATGCTTCCATCTAGCTACCAAAAGCCATAAAAACAGGAGAATCATTCAATCTGTATATATTTTTATTAAATGACATGCAAGGCATTCAGGTCTCATTCTCAGTTGTCTGGGATGGAATCACTGGGTCCATCTCTGTGTGTGTAAGAGAGAGGAACAGAAAGAGAGACAGATATTTAAGATTAAAGATTGCCTGCTAAAATAAATAACATGATGTTGCATGGTAAGTGAAAGTATGTTTTGTGTGTGTGTGTGTTCATTGTTGAAAGAAATGTTGAATGAAATCATTTTAAAGATTCTACAATAAAAAGTGCTTGTAATACAGTGTTTTGCAATATTATTTCTTTCCTCACAGCCCACAATGGGCCCATTTAGGTTTGCTGGGGTCTGGCCCTAGTCCACACTTCCAGACAAAAGCCCGGATGGGCCCCGCAAGGGCACATTTGCTGGGTGCTTTTTAAAACCATAGTAGTACCATAGTTACCATGAAGTACTATGGATAAACCATAGTAGTACTATGGTTAGTACCAAAGTACCATGAGGTACCATATTAAACTATGGTTACCGCATGAAAACCATAGGAAACCATAGTGAATTTTCATAAGGGCCCCCCCACACACTTTCTATGGCCTGGATTTCAGGTATCAGTAACAGTGTAGGATTCATGAGCCATATGCTAACTGCTAACTACCTAAAATGATATGTTTGAATTTTGGATGCCAAAGTTGCATTAATGAACAAAACAAAACAGCAACAAACAAGCCCCTCCAGGAAGAGCTTAACAGCACATACTGTATAATCATAATCAGCAGCCCCCCACGGGCAAACGTACCTGCTCTCAGCTGGGGGGCTCATGGCAATTTTACCAAAGCTCTTGAGGGTCACGCCCTGCATAGTCTCGTAACACGTAGGATACGGAAGAGCAATACCTTTGCCCTGTCATCTGAGATGGCATTCTGGACCCTGGGTCAAGGGGGACCCCAAAGGGCCCTCTAACCATACAATAATGTGCCCAAATCATTTGTCGAAAATACATGTTTGTGAAAACTTTACATAATATGTGTGAATTAGTTACAAGTTCATTTTTTTATCTTCCAGTTTTCCTTGACATAGTCGTTGAAAACAATTTTATTTTCCCTCCCTATAATACAGAAAATGATTTGGTCTGTCACGTAGTGGTAACATCAAAAGTGTAACATTCAGCTGGCCCCGCCCCCTCCAGTCAGCTGTCAAAAGTCGGGTACTCGGGAAAAGAAGAAAACGACAAAGAGAAAATGATAGCAGAGGTGCGACGGACTGGCCAGGTATTTCCCATGTGAATCTGACATAGAGATCATTAAATAACGAGTCTTATAAATTTACCAACTGACGAATTCAAAGCATTAAGTCTAATAGCATTGAATTCTGAGGGTGCGGCTTCCCCATTTACTTAGCCTGTATTTTGTTTAAATGGTGGATGCTTTAGTGAGAGCTCTTTGCTGGGTGTAGATGGAACGTCGCTGTGTGTGCACGTTATTGTCAGTCAGTGGCCTGTGTACAGTAACAAAAATGTGCGTGTGTGTGTAGGGGGTGGGGTTGCGTGCTGAGGCATAAGCATACCAGGCCTGCCTATCACTACGACACCCCCACTTTGCCCCATATAACTCTCCCCTCTTCTTTCCGCATCATCCCTCCTTTATACTCCTCTTAGAACCGACTTTGCCAGGAAGAACGGAGTAAGAATTTAACCAAACTAGAAACTAGAAGTTTGTTACAACATAAACATTTCGTCACCCATGGGGGGCAGGAATTGAACCCCCACCCCTGGATATGGGGCCACAGTGTGACCTACCCAAATCGTAATGGCTGCTGTTTGCTTTTGTTAAAATTTGCCAGATGGTAACATTGCATTTGGTGCAAACTGCCTGGATGTAGCTGGATTCTGCAGCACTACCAGCCTTTAGATTAGATTCTAGGGTGTTTCCTTCTCCCCTAATCTGATTCTCTCCTCTAGTAATGTCTTACGTGACTTCAGACGCCCACAGAGCCAGCCCACACCCCAGGTTTGGTAGCCGCTAACTGCCCTTTCAGCCCCCGGGACCCTCAAGTGGGGGTACGGTGTCGGCCTTTTCGGACACGCTCATCCGCCACTGACAGGCTGATGTTACCCGGCGTGCTGTTGTCATGGAGACGCGGCCTTTAGGAATGCAGGGGCTATTGCGGTTTGTTCCTCGGATCGCCTTGCTCCATCCGCCCTTTTCATTCCGCTGTTCCACTTAATAAACGACTGTAGAGATGACATGTGAAATTTATCAAAGGCAAGAGCATTTCTTTTGAATACTGGCAATGTGTGTGTCTGTGTGTGCGTGTGCATGCGTGTGTGTGTGTGTGCATGCTAATTTCGCCATAATGTGTGTGCGATACACACACACACACACACACACACACACACACACACACACATATATATATATATATATATATATTTTTTTTTTCAGTAGTTTAATTTCCACGCATCATAGCCCACAGTTTTATGAGTTGCAACAGGGAATTCAGCCTTATAAGAGAGGTTTACTGAAGTGTGAGAGTGCTTTAAAACACATCATTAAACTTTTTAAAACATGTGCCCACCAAGTAAGAGGGCAAATGATGAAGTTCAGGCAGCGCAGTATTTTCCAAACCTACTGTGTTTCATTTCTATCCGTGCTCCATAATACTTATCACATTTAATGTTTTTATGTGCGGTAATAAACCCCTTTGTTATCTCCTTCCCCGAAAACTGAGAGAAGCTGATTTTAAAAGTCACTTTTACACTTTTAGCTTTTAACCAGATGAATTTGTAAAAATAAAATCCGCGCGCTCTGCATTTTTTCAGGTCTGACTTGCTAACGATAACGCAGTGAGTTAAACGCCATGTTCCTGCGAGTTCCTTCTTGAGAGTATGTCACTTGCAAATGAGAGCAGCTGTCAAAGCCCCACTGGCTGCTGTTCGCTCGCCATGGCCGACAGACAGCGCCTCATCATTATCTCAAGCTGCAAGCATCAGTCCGACAGCGCAGTCCTAAATAAACAAAAACCAGGCGTTTTTTTTGGGGAGGTGGGCTGGCCTCATTTTTTGTGTTTCTGAATAAGTTGGAGTGTCATGTTTCCAACAACTTTTCAGTTGATAAGCATATATACGACACACACACACACACACACACACACACACTCAGCTCAAAAGAATTTAAGAAACACTTTTTAATCAGAGTATAGTCAATTAAACTTCTGGGATATTGAGTTAAGTAGCAGATGGGGTTGTTAATCAGTTTCAGCTGCTTTGGTGTTAATGAAATTAACAATAGGCGCACTAGAGGGGCAACAATGAGACGACCCCCAAAACAGGGATGATTTAACAGGTGGGGGCCACTGACATTTTTCCCTCCACATTGTTTTTGATTGTTTTTTCACTGGTTTCGCAGTGGCTATGGTCAATATCGCTGCTGGTAGCATGAGCACTGCCAGAGCCTTGCAGCTTGACTGGTTTGGTTGTGGGTCAGTGACGGTCTGGGGAGGCATATCCATGGAGGGACGCACAGGCCTCTACAGGGCAGACAACGGCACCTTTCCTGCCATCAGGTATCGGGATGAAATCTTTGGACCCACTGTTAGACCCTTTGCTGGTGCAGTGGGTCCTAGGCTCCTCCTGGTGCACGACAATGCCCGGCCTCATGTGGCGAGAGTATGCAGGCAGTTCCTGGAGGATGAAGGAATTGATATCATTGACTGGCCCCCACGCTCATCGGACCTCTGGGACATGTTTTGGTCCATCTGATGTCACCAGGTTGCACCTCAGACTGTCGAGGAGCTTAATGATGCCCTGGTCCAGACCTGGGAGGAGATCCCCCCCGAGACACCATCCGTCATCTCATTAGGAGCATGGCCCGATTGTTGTCAGACATGCATATGAGCACGTGGGGTGCATAAAACTACTGAGTATGATTTTGAGTTGCTCCAATGAAATTGCTCCATTGAACTAGCCTGCCGCATCATTTTTTCACTTTGATTTTCAGGGTGTCTTTGAATTCAGCCCTCTGTAGGTTGATAATTTTCATTTCCATCAAAGGAGGTGCCATCCTTTCATTCCTAATATATTACCCAGTCCATATCCGTGTAGAAATCCAGCATGATTTTTTTTCCCATTAAGATCTGATGTGTTTTCAAAGTGATCCTTTAATTTTTTATGCATGTTATTGTATGTATGTGTGTGTGCTAAGTGGTGAAACAACATAAAACATTTTAATACATGAGAAATACAATTCAATTACACCCAGGTAATAATAAATGATTAATATCCCATAATCCTTTGGGTGTAAAATGCGAGGAATGAAGTGTAAGACACCATTGACTGGGGGTGGTTTTGATTTCCACCCCCCTCATGTCCAAGCCTTGGTTAGGAGATGCAAGGCAGAATGCTAGTGTGAGCTGGCTGACTGCCAATATTAGTCTAATCTGTGAGAAGGGGGTTTCATCAAGTACAGTCTGTCAGGAACTCGCAGAGATGGATGCTGCAGTTGGACGGAAGTGCGTAAACCATTTATTACGCTTTAACGCGCAGTTGTGTGAGCGAGACGGAGTGAGGAACAGGCAGTGGGAGAGTCACATGGTCAGATGAGTCATCCGTCACCTGGCAGAGGAGAGCGTGTTCAGCCTCCAGGCTGGAGGGCGCCTTCCTCCCTGTGATGGTGCTGGGGGCGCTCTCTCCATGTGGGCTCGTGTTCCTGAGCCGCTCTCCCTCCGCCCGACAGACGGCACCGAGTACTAAGGCACTCTGAAGGATCGCGGTCTTCCTATCCCGGACCTCTCTGTTCGATAGGAGTAGAATGTTCTAGAACGTCCTCCTCTCCAGGACACTGCCAGGTACGGAACCAGCATGATATTAACGTACTGTACCACTGTAGCCCCTCCTCATCTGAAGACTTCTGGGAGTGACATCACTGAATTACCCTCTATCCAGGCAGCTACCTGTCCCCCACGTGCTCAGGCCCAGATCAACACTGCTCAGATTGGGGGGCCAATTAGAAAATTTGGATGGGCACCTTTCCCCACAATGGTCTATACTGCAATGCAGAACCCAATTGGGTGGGTTGAGCAGAAATTTGGGTGGGTGTTGCCTGCCCCTGCACACCGTGCACATGCTAATCCAGAGCAGCATATATGATGCTGCATAGGACACAATGCAGGAGAAACACCCTACACGAGATACCAGGGTATCAAAGGTTGTGTATGTCTTTGTGGAGACTCTCCATTCATTTCTATGTGGTAAAGGTTAATCCCAACACGACGACCTTAACCCCTACCCAGCCCGAACCTTAACCATAAGTATCCAGACAAAGTACATTTTTTAGTTTTTTTGGTTGCAGCCACAGGTTTTTATGAAACTGAATTTCCCCTTGTGGAGAGTGAAAAAATGGTCCCCACAACGTCAAAATAACAGGTTTATATGACATTCTGGGGACATTATGTCCCCACAATGTAATGAGTACCTGGACCACACACACACACAGAGTCACACACTATGGAAACATACAGATATCATTTGACCTAAGCTGAAGGAACGAAGAGATTGGTTTACTGAGAAGAAACTCACACAACGTGGGTAGAAGATATGAATTCCGTGCCCCCAGAGTGTAGCTGACTGATGGGGGGGGGGGGGGGGGGGGGGCTTTCACACGCCTGTGGACATCTGGGGAATCTCTGCCGGAGTGATCTCTGTCTGCGAAGCTCTTTCGGGGCTCGACGCCGCATTATTCCTCTACGGCTTCTGGTGTTTCCTTCAACAAAAACCTGCCAAACGCAAAGGAACCATGATGTTACATGGCCAGTTCATTACCTGGCACCCTTTTATACATGGGTATTCAACCAAGCTGCGTTCAGCGATTTTTCCAAAAACGATGTAAGTACAGGGTAGAGTACAACTTTATTGATTTATGACGAGCACACTGACCTTTGGCAGTGTTTCTGTCGCCCAGGATAAACTGGCTGCTGACAGACCGCATTGTAATCGAGTAATAAAGTCACCACCGTAGTTTACCTCTGCAGGAAAGCGCCGAGAAAATGCAAACGATCTAAAAACATCCCCTGATGGACGCTTCTGCATTGTACATGTGAGGTATCCTGCACATAATTATAATAATACAAAGATCACACCTTGTTTTGTTCACCTCACAGTATTGTTGGTTTGGGCCTCTAATTGCGTTACACAGCCAGTCTCCATGTGATTCAGCCTAATTTAGGTGATGAAGAGCAAAAATTGTATTTCCTTTGGCGGCTGTATGTTTCCGAGTCTGATGTTCACCCAGAAAGACTTGAGTCATAGAGGTAGGCCACTCCCTATCCCAGTCTTTCAAGAAAAGTATTGAGCCCATAAGCGATACACGACTGCCTGGAATGATGATGAAAGCAGTATCTCAGTGTCAGCATCCAGGGATCCATCACCCTTTGTGGCCTCATCTTTGTTCATTCAGATGGGTTTTCTTCCTCCCTCTAATCTCATCCGCGCCCGTGTCTCATCCCCGTCTGGCGAATCGGTCACATGAGCTGCGACCTGAGCGTAACGGGAATGACCCGTTCGGCTTCGGCCGTCTTTGGGGAAGCCGTAGGCGCGCAGCCCGATCTGTGAGTCCGTGATGAGAAGGTGCCCAGGTCCCTTCCGCATCTCGTCACGGGACGAAGCCAGATGAACACGCATTAGCATCCATGATGGGCGTCCTGCACGTAGCCAGACTCTATTTCTGAGCACTTGACCTTTATTTAGGACATGTAAAGGTGGGAGGCCCGCTGGGCTTCTGGGTTACGGCATTAAAATAGAATAATTTCTTCCTGTTGGTCTCTTTCTTCATTTTCAAACAGACGCTGGTAAAGGTGGCACCGGCAGACGGCCTGGTGGGCGGGAGCTGCGGGCAGCTTCCTGTCTGAATGGCACCTCCCTCCTGCAGACACCCCCAGGCGCCCGGGGACCTTGTTTTCTGGATGAGAGGGATGGGCTGAGGCCGATAGAAAGGAAAATAAACAGGCCCTTTCGCAGCCTCTTTGCTGCCAGCACCAGAGCTTGACGATGCGGTTTTTGGGGGCAGCGTGTGGATCAGTGGGCTAAGCTGCTGTGTCTGTGATCAGAAGGTTGTTGCTTCAAGCCCAGCATAGGCACGTCTGTGGGCGCTTGAGCAAGGCCCTTACCTGCCAGCTCTAGGTGCATTTCCTGTGTACTTACAGCCGCTGTTGTCATAGTAAAATTCACTGCTTCTATATTTCAATGGAAGCAAAACTAGATGGCTAGATGTCAGGGCTGGTAACAGAGACCTTTGGACTCACCTACAGTTGTATCTGGGCAAAGTGAATCACAGCAATAAACATTTTGTACATATGAGATGAATATTGCTGAAGGTGATATCAAGTGCTGACTGGCTCTCCCAACCAAGGGCGGAACTTTAGCTGGAAGGGGTTGAGGTCTCCACCCATTACGGGGGAAACATGATTATTGGGGGGATTGTATTAGCTGGTTTTGATTTATTGGGGGGGGGGGGGGGTTACAACCTCCCCACCCACTATGTTCCCAGCAGTCAATGATGTGAGCCTTGCAACTCAGACATGAAATATAAAACATTAAGCTAATATTGAGCTGTGAGTGAAAATATTTCATGTGAATTTAAACAGCCCTTAACTACATTTGATTACATACTCATGATTTTACTATCCTTCCTATATTTTCCTGTCTTTGCGGAAATTAATAGCCAAAATTCTCTTCCAGACATATTTTTCTCCACCAGCTGTGCACTTGCTTTCACCAGACTAACCAGAGCGGCTATTTTTCGGGACATTTTGATCGTTTAATTTTGAGCTACAATTTCCAGCTGAAAATACATAAGCCTGTCTAAGAAACACCCAGCCAGCTTTGTATGACTGTTAAAATCTCTGGAAACACAATTAATATCTTTTAAAACATATTTTCTTGGCTGACATGAGATAGAATTAGCAGCCGATTAGTAGCTGCAGTTATTAAGAGATGCTGCTCCATTAAATAGGCCAGTGCGGCCTTTGCAGTTATTAAGAGACGCTGCTCCTTTAAATAGGCCAGTGCAGCCTTTGCAGTTATTGAGACGCTGCTCCTTTAAATAGGCCAGTGCGGCTTTTGCAGTTATTAAGAGATGCTGCTCCTTTAAATAGGCCAGTGCAGCCTTTGCAGTTATTGAGACGCTGCTCCTTTAAATAGGCCAGTGCGGCCTTTGCAGTTATTAAGAGACGCTGCTTCTTTAAATAGGCCAG
The DNA here is from genome assembly GCF_023856365.1 of Brienomyrus brachyistius. NCBI lineage: Eukaryota > Metazoa > Chordata > Actinopteri > Osteoglossiformes > Mormyridae > Brienomyrus > Brienomyrus brachyistius. The sequence goes on from NC_064542.1 coordinate 20,665,225, forward strand.
TGCGGCCTTTGCAGTTATTAAGAAATGCTGCTCCTTTAAATAGGCCAGTGCGGCCTTTGCAGTTATTGAGATGCTGCTCCTTTAAATATGCCAGTGCGGCCTTTGCAGCTATTGAGACGCTGCTCCTTTAAATATGCCAGTGCGGCCTTTGCAGTTATTAAGAGATGCTGATCCTTTAAATAGGCCAGTGCGGCCTTTGCAGTTATTGAGACGCTGCTCCTTTAAATAGGCCAGTGCGGCCTTTGCAGTTATTAAGAGATGCTGATCCTTTAAATAGGCCAGTGCGGCCTTTGCAGTTATTGAGACGCTGCTCCTTTAAATAGGCCAGTGCGGCCTTGTCTCCAGCGCGCTCCTCATTCCTTCCGCGAGAAAATCCTTTCAGCGGCACGCGGAGTTGCATCCGCAGCCCTCAGGCGGCATCCTTTCAGCCAACTTAATAGAAAGTTGAAAAATAACCCGGGGAGTGGGGATAGGGGAGAGCTAACTCCCCCCCCCCCGCCCCCCCCATTACCCACGATAAAGAGAAGCAAATTATGAGACCTGTAAATCACACAAGAGCATTTCGCAAGCAGAAGTGCAGCAGGGACTGTCTGCGCTCGCTTATGATTCGACGCATGGGCCCCTATTTAAAGCATTAAATTACCTTGAATAATAAGATGCCTCTAATGGCTGTAGCTTTGATCTGTGCTCTTGGATATTTATTTATTTATTTATTTATTTTTAAACAGGATTCGTCACAGAAGTGCAGCAAACCACAAAGTTCGGATTCCAAGGCGTTATCCTTAAACACAGGGATTTATCCCAGGTGGCAGGACCTGACAGCTTTCCTGCCTTTGAGGAGAAAGTGACTAATCCGAGTGGTTTCTAGGCAACAGGCATCGGTTCACCGAATCGAGGCTGCATGAAAAAGGAGCTGCCGACCCTCCGCATTCTGGAGCACCGCATTTATTTCTGTACGCGTTTTTAAAGAGCACACTCTCGCAACCTTCTCTACACGGCTGGCGCTCTGTCTGATTGTTAAATAAAGATTTAATTCCCGGTAGTGGTGTGCAAAGGTCATTTTATTTGCAGATTTTTTTTTCGTAGGAGATAAAAGCACCTGTCATTCAGGTTAGAATCATCTCGTCCCAGATTCCTTGTGTTTGAAACCAAAAACTGATTTTTTTCCTTGTATTTTTTGCTTATATATATATATATATATATATATATATATATATATATATATATATATTTATATATTTATATATCTCAACATACTTGTATATTGGGCTGATCATAACATTTAAATGCTATTATAACCATCTAAAAATATAAACACTACAAAAAACATGACAATTTATCTCCCATACTGTCTAATAGACATTTGCATGTGTTTTATGACTGATCTGGATCAGGGGTGGCCAATCTTACCCAGAAAGGGCCGCTGTGTGTGCAGGTTTTCGCTGCGACTCCCTAATTAGATTACTAATTAGAGGACTGACTGGCTGAAGAGCCCTCATACCCGGGTGTGAACAGCTGACCTAATGGTTATCTCAAAAACCTGCGTACACACCGGCTCTTGTTTGGCCAGCCCTGATCTGGATTAATAACAACAATAATATTGTTGTCATGTCAGTCATCTCAAAATGTGTCTACAGTTCATGGTAGAACACTGATCACTAGTCAGCCTTAACCTTTGTGGTATTTTTATTTTAATTCATTATACACATTACAATCTCCCAAATCGTAAATCATTGATTCAGTCCTGCAGTTAAAGTTCTGCAAAAAATGCATCAGACATAGAGGTGAATGCATCGGCCCCAAGAATGCATTTTGAAACAGAGAGACGCATGCATAAGACTGCTCGGTTGGCAGTGCTTTTTGGGAGCGAGCACATGTATGGATGGACAGCAAATCCGTCTTTGTGGGTCTGTCGTCTGGTCTATTGACCAGCTGTCTACACGCCGTGACATAAATGTCACACTAATGCATTTTAATTAAAGGGCAGCGTGCTTTGCATCTACTAGATGGAGGAAAGGGAGGAAGGCCATGCCGCACTGCTGTGAGGTGGTCTGAGGCGCATCGAGGTGGACATAGGGCTTAGCATGCGCTATTTGCTCTGAGTAAGACCTGGTGATCTCCAGCCTGTCTTAGGACACCAGTCCCCAGAGCTTCATCATCAAGAGAATTAATGGAAAGCAGTTTAGAAAAAATAGGGAACTCCCTCCCTCTGTATGATGAGATCACGACACACCAGGCCTGGACTAACCATCGGGGAGTCGGGTATTTTTCCAGTGGTCCAGTCCTGTGATCTTCTCTTTATGATTGCAACTGACAAAATATACCAAAGGGGACAAACCATCTCCCCAGCTCCCCCTGTCCCCCCCAGTCGTCAACAAAATATCAAATTGCAGCCGCTTGACAGAGAATTACCGGGCTGCTTCTTGTTGCCAGGCTGCCCCCGGGACACACTGCCGAGTCCTTAAACCTTCGGTTCTTTGTTCGCTCTCTGTGATTGAGGAGTGTGTAATGACTCCTGTATATAATGGATAAATAATGATTACAGCGTTGTGCTTAACTGCTGGAAGATCAGACAAAGCCTCCTTTAATCTGGTCCTCGTTCCTTTTCTGGTACGGAGCGTAATGAGATCCAATGGATTTATCATTACTGTGTTTGTCCGGATGGGTGCTGTCTGGCCTTCCAGAAGCACAACGTGATTAGTGTCTGTGAAAAAACAAAAAAACAAAAACAGGCGTCCAGACAGCACAAATCCCTCTGGATGGTAGCGGTGAGCTTAAAAGGTTGTATAATTAATGTAACGAGGAAGCAAAGGTATGTAACCATCAGCAGGGCTGTGCAATCTGGCTCGGGTCCTGTGGAAGGTTCCGGGTCACGCGACCTTGCCTGTCTTTGGCGTCGTGGTGCGGGGCTCACGGGCACAGTGCCAGGACAGAGACGGAGAGTGTTGCTGGGGGGGCGCCTGGCTAAGGCAGAGCTCATGGCACGCGGCTGTGTCCCCAGGAAAGAAAGCGATGGAGAGCAGCTGGCAGCACTGCCCACGCACACCCGCAGCAGGTGGCGTGAGGCGTCCGGGCCGGCCCGTCACGTTGGCGTCCGGGGCTCTCCGGCACCTCCATCAGCTTTGGGAGTCAGAGCAGCGACGAGATGGCAGGACCGGAGCCTCCTCATTAGCATATCACAGCCGATTGGCCGCCCTCAGCGGTCTGCCTCCGTGCTACGATCCTCCTTCATGCGAGGTCCACTTTTTATTTCCCACATCCTACCCAGGAGATAACATCAACGCACTCCCTAAGCGGGGAACTAAGCAGATCCTGCCCCTCTTACGATCCCGCCTGATGGGGGCGCTCCACGCTGATTAAATTAATAGCTTCCGCTCGCAGGGCAGATGGAAGTGGAGTTTAAGCGCTCAAACGTTTGGCTTCCCTTGGACACCCAGGTTTATAAATGGGTAAAACTGCAGGCTTTTCATCACAGCCAGGAGTCCATTCCCTGGCTTACAAAATGCTGTGAGATGTAAAGTATGCACTTCGCACCCTGAGGGGATGAGGGAAAAAAAAGAGAAAAGCGATTTCCCCGAATAAACATGAACATGGCTACAAGGCTACATGTGCAGGGTCTGAAGGGAGCCATGGGGCTTAGAAATGGGGGTTATCCCAGTTCACGGCCTCCATCCCTTCGCAGCTCGAAGGCTTTACACACCCTCAGCAAGCATGAACGCCCACGAAGCAGCAGAGTGCAACACCGGAAAGGAAGATAAGCGTAAAAATAACACCTGAGGCGCGTATGGACACAGCGGTTACTGTTACGCGGCTCCATTTCAACTCCCTGCGTTCCTTCAGTCTGCTTGCCCTCTAAACCATTATGTTAGGCCCCATTTTTTTGGCAGTGAATCCGCAACGGTCTATCGTATACTGTGTACATTTTTTTTTATTATTTTAAATAACAATAAAACGCCTCAGTTTTCCGGCACATTCCTCCCCTGCCCTGAGTACATCCGCAGAATGCAAAGCTGAATGTCCTCTGAGAGTCCTGTACATCCTCAGAGACTCAGAGAACAGAGAGCTTGGCGCGGCTGACGGCTCACGGTGGGTAGTTTGCGGGGGGGGGGCGGGGGGGTTGTTAAAAGCAGCATGAAACTGAACTGCCACAGAGTGTTTAAATGAAAGAGTAAGGCCTTTCATCTCTTTTGGATACATTTCAGGACGCTCAAGAGATCTAAGCACATCGAGCTCTTCCAACATGGGGCCTTTTAGTATGGATTTTTTTGCCGGGGGGGGCTGTATTTTTGCATTTTTTACCACAGTGGTTTGATGCCCAGTTGGAACAGTTAAACTTCCATGATGTGTACCACGGTCTGGCACCACTACTTAATTACATTGCCTTGCTAACTTGTGCTCTGGAAGCCAGTTTCGGCATGCTGCAGAGCGTCACCCTCCTGATTTACACAGCTGTCATTTGCTATAGCCCCCACCCCCCAAGAGACACACGCCAGTCTGACTGCTGGCTGGGGAGACTTGGAAATCTAATCAGACCGCCAGCGTTTAAGAGGTACTAACTGTATTAGTGTGTCCTCCCTGGTTTCTGCCGTCACGTTCGTCCTGATGGATCTGTCCCCTGATTGGCCTCCACAGAGATACGCCCACGTGATCTGCCACAGGCCCCCACAGCGCCCTCTGGAGGCATCACGTCACTTTGCAGACCCATCAAGGTGACCTTCTTCCCTGGCCTCCTCTGCATCCCTCTCCCTAAGGGGGTCACGGCGGTCTCGGTGGCGTCCCAGAGGCCGGAGCTGGGTGAGAAGGGGCCGTGTTGGACCAGGCTGCTCCACACGGCTCGGGCAGGGCGCTGGTCGCAGCACGGGCGACGGAGTCTCGACTGCAGCGAAGACGTTAGGAACCAGAGTGCTGGAGTGAGAGATAACAGCAAACAAGAGGCCCGAAGCGAGCCCGAGCGTGACAGCCGCATAAGAAGGGCTTGGGGGCGCCCTACTTAGACAGCAGGTGGCTCATGGGAAGAGGCCGACGTTCCTCCCAGAAAGATCTCAATGCCCTACTGGGTGGCTCATGCAGCATCGGCTGGGAGGGAAGAGGAAGTTTAAGAGGTGTTGCTACCACCTTCCGCCTTTCCCTCCCCCATGGTTAGTGGTGAGACTAATACGCTGGGACTCCTCCTCAAGCCATCACCTTAGTTCCGCTTAACCCCCCCCCTTCCCACCCCCACCACCAGGCAGCTGTCAAGCCTCTTAACAGCAGACTCCCGGTGAGAATGAATAAACAGCCTGTGTTGGGGGGGGGGGGGGGAGCACCGTCCGACATACTGCAGCTTCAAGGTCCTTTTACACTGAATGTAACACGAAAAACCGACATGAATTTGCTAAACGTCCAGATGCGAATTTGTGGGCTCAAAAACTTTCACACCAAACGCGACGCGAAATTTGCGAAACTGATTGAGAAAAGTTTGCACAAAGAAAGAAACTGTCGGAGTGCCGTAGCATCAGTGATGTTTCGTGTTTCGTATGGGCAAACAAGTGGAAAAAGGGCGAAAATACTGGACACGTCCAATTCCTTTACTACGATCATTAATGACGGTATCTGAGGTTAAGCCAGGCGAGCGCCTAGCTATTGAAAAGATCTGGGACTAAGCCAAGTTTACCTAGGGTGTGACTTTTTTTTTAAATTTTTGAAGGAAGTTTGGCATCAGGATTAAAATACTCGGGGCTGCAGTCCCTATAGTGATCGGACCTAACGAGACTCACGGGTTAAGCAAAATTAATATTGAAAACACGGCAGCAGTAGCATATGTTATCAGTTAATTAAGTACAGGAATAGAGTATGGCAGCTGTCACTATGACAAAATAAACCCCCCCCCCCCTCTGCCCCGCCCCCCAACACGAATCGCTAATCTTCATCGTCAGGTTTTCGCCGCAACAAAACATCAGGATCGACATTACCGATACTGAACTTGGTTCAAATCGAATTCAGAACGAAAAGAAAACCAGAGTTATTGCATGTTACTACAGGCTTGTGTTGTAAACCAAATGAATGATTTTCTTCCTATTAAAAAAACTAATTACGTGTAAAAACAGACATCTTCTTTAGCGCATCTGAAAACTGCTGAAATCGAGCTCACTCAGAATGAAAAAAGACTATGGCAACATGAAAGTGTCGGACTTGGTATGAAATCGTTAATAGAAATATGTTAGTTTCAGAAAGGCGTGCGTTCGACTTTGTATGGGACAGCTGTTAAGTTGCAGGCCTTTAGTCTACAGAGTGGTTCAAACTACCTGTTAATCTGAGGGGGAGCCCCCTGGGTGGAGAGGGCATGGGGGCTGAAGACATACGAGGCTGTGACAGTGGGAGGCAAGAGAACAAACAGGCTGACGTGAGCAGGGGATAAAACTCTTAAGAGGCGTGACAAATGCTGTGTGGTGTCTGCAACTGCGCACGAGCGAAGACAGGATGCAAAAAGGCAGCCTGGGAAAGAGGGACTTGTGACACATAGGCAGTAAGGAAGAGGTGATGGACATCCCCCAGAGACAGACACGGACACAGACATCCCCCAGAGACAGACACGGACACAGACATCACCCAGAGACAGACACGGACACAGACATCACCCAGAGACAGACACGGACTTGGACATCCCCCAGGGACAGACACGGACACAGACATCACCCAGAGACAGGCACGGACACAGACATCACCCAGAGACAGGCACGGACACAGACATCCCCCAGAGACAGACACGGACTTGGACATCCCCCAGGGACAGGCACAGACACAGACATCACCCAGAGACAGACACGGACACGGACATCCCCCAGAGACAGGCACAGACACAGACATCACCCAGAGACAGACACGGACATCCCTCAGGGACAGACACCGACATCCCCCAGAGACAGGCACAGACACAGACATCACCCAGAGACAGACACGGACATCCCTCAGGGACAGACACAGACATCACCCAGAGACAGACACGGACATCCCTCAGGGACAGACACCGACATCCCCCAGAGACAGGCACAGACACAGACATCACCCAGAGACAGACACGGACATCCCTCAGGGACAGACACAGACATCACCCAGAGACAGACACGGACATCCCCCAGAGACAGGCACAGACACAGACATCCCCCAGGGACAGACACGGACTTGGACATCCCCCAGGGACAGACACGGACTTGGACATCCCCCAGGGACAGACACGGACACAGACATCATCCAGAGACAGACACGGACACAGACATCACTCAGAGACAGACACGGACACAGACATCACCCAGAGACAGGCACGGACACAGACATCACCCAGAGACAGGCACGGACACAGACATCACCCAGAGACAGACACGGACACAGACATCACCCAGAGACAGGCACGGACACAGACATCACCCAGAGACAGACACGGACACAGACATCACCCAGAGACAGGCACGGACACAGACATCCCCCAGAGACAGACACGGACTTGGACATCCCCCAGGGACAGACACGGACACAGACATCCCCCAGAGACAGGCACAGACACAGACATCACCCAGAGACAGACACGGACACGGACATCCCCCAGAGACAGGCACAGACACAGACATCACCCAGAGACAGACACGGACATCCCTCAGGGACAGACACCGACATCCCCCAGAGACAGGCACAGACACAGACATCACCCAGAGACAGACACGGACATCCCCCAGAGACAGGCACGGACATCCCCCAGAGACAGACACAGACACCAACATCACCCAGAGACAGACACAGACACAGACATCACCCAGAGACAGACACCGAAATCCCCCAGAGACAGACACAGACACGGACATCACCCAGATATGTACGGAAGCCACTCCTGTAATGTAGTATGTAATGAAGAGTCAAGTTGTGCTCCAGTAAGAGCCACCTAAGAGGGCAGACGGGGTGATGGGACTCAGATGGGGCTGGGGAGGGGGGGTGCACTTTCAGCCAGAGGGGGCAGTCTGTCTGTGGGATTCAGGATGACCTGTGAACTCCGAAGCCTCTCATTAATCACAACCTTTTGTTTCCTTTCCCCACTGAGAACATCTCCACGGCAACCCGGAACCGACCCGGTGGACCACGGCTAAGGGCCAATTACTGCCTCGTTCACTAAAGAAGTGAATACCTTTATTTTATTAAAGAGGCGCATACTGGTAATGATTGGCACAGAGCCAATATGAAATGCTAGCATAAGACAAGGTCAAATGCAATATCAATACAATGATTTTTACTCCCTTAAAAATGCTTGCTGGACAAAACAACAAAACATGCAGGAAGGAACACAAACAAAGGGGAAGCCTAATGATTTATTCCAACTTTTGCTCAAACTCCACTCAGGCAGCCAGACTTCTCCATCTGACGGGGGTTTGCGTCCCATTCTGAAGTCCCCTTGCCTCCCTGTTGTTTGACTTTCACATTGTCCTTTTCAGTGTCAATATTTCCACATCCCAGGGGTCACAGGCTCAAACCGTGAGAAGGAGACACATTTTAGCCCGGCGCCCCCCACCCCTCCCTAAGCCTCTCACCCAGGTTATGTCAGGGAGGCCTGTCAGAGACCCACAGACATGTGACATGGCCCAGTAACGGCCCGCTCCTCAGGCACTGGGAGGAACAGTGGCCCAGGTGGGACCCATCTCGACACCAGGAACCATTACAAATAACAACAAACAATAATAATAATAATAATGATCAAGGGGAACACTTTGCCTTTAAGCCGCCGGTCACCGCTTGCTGCTTCGCGTTCGGATTGGGCTTTCCAAAAACAGACAATCAGCACTTACTGGATGGCTGTTAACATCACGCATTTACACATAAAAAATCTGTTTTAACCTGAGAGAAATTGTTTATGTTCATATTTTTATCCCTTTTCGCTTGCTCTGTCACCCTTGGAAAGTGTCTCTTGTTGCCAAAGATCTTATAATCGCTTCGATCAGAAGGCCATGCGCTTACATGCTGGTATCGGCAAGACCCCATCGCTAACGGGTAAGGGGTCGTCATATTGCGTCATCCCTGCGAACAGGAGTGTGATCCTTTTGTGGCCCACTGAACTCCACCTACTCACTCCGTTTCAGTCGCCCTACCCCCGGACCAAAGGCGATGACAGCATTCGGGAGACATACAGTACAGCAGGCCGTCCCTCCCCCAGTCCTGGCCACCGCACCGAAGACGCTTAGCTGGTGTTGCCGACATCGTTTGTCTTTATTCAATGCGCGCCTCTCTCGGGAAGCGCATCGTCTCGCAGCAACGCCCGAACATGCTAAAAGGCTTAGGAGAGCGAATAGCAGCATTAAAATTTGAATTTTAAGACAATCTTTGAGAAAAAAGGAGCTGGATGGTCTCCATAGCAACAGGGCAATCTGTCACCGTGTGATACACATTTCACTCTGGGGAGACTGGTATTAAAAGCGTCATTTCACATTGCTTTACACAAGAGGTGCAACAATCACATTTTGTGCCCATTTATCAACAGCTGCTTCGAGAGTTGACTTCTTAGGATAAATTTACCTTCTTGAGACAAACAGCAGATCATAAACCCCTCAGAGGAAACGCAAATAAGACATTTCATTAAATGCAATAACTTACAGTTAGTATGCTCTGTTTGTTAGTTAGTGTTCACCCCACGGTCAGGGGGCTATGTGACCATGAGCTCTGCGTCCAACCCACGGTCAGGGGGCTGTGTGACCGTGAGCTCTGCATCCACCCCACGGTCAGGGGGCTATGTGACCGTGAGCTCTGCGTCCAACCCACGGTCAGGGGGCTGTGTGACCATGAGCTCTGCATCCACCCCACGGTCAGGGGGCTATGTGACTGTAAGCTCTGCATCCAACCCACGGTCAGGGGGCTGTGTGACCGTGAGCTCTGCATCCACCCCACGGTCAGGGGGCTGTGTGACCGTGAGCTCTGCATCCACCCCACGGTCAGGGGGCTGTGTGACCCTGAACCCTATGTCCACGCCACGGTCAGGGGTCTGTGTGACCGTGAGCTCTGCATCCACCCCACGGTCAGGGGGCTGTGTGACCCTGAACCCTATGTCCACGCCACGGTCAGGGGTCTGTGTGACCGTGAGCTCTGCATCCACCCCACGGTCAGGGGGCTATGTGACCGTGAGCTCTGCATCCACCCCACGTTCAGGGGGCTGTATGACCGTGAGCTCTGTGTTCACCCCACGGTCAGGGGGCTGTATGACCGTGAGCTCCATTCTCTCTCTCGATTCCGGCACTGACTGAACAGTCAGTAATCCTGAGAAATGTACCATCTACATCCATGGCTGGTTCCTGTGTTTAAGGATAGAATTGGGACCGGATTTGGCACCCACTCCAAGCTTCTTGAGCACAGGACCTCTGGCACAGAGAGTTGGGGGGGATGGGGGGCAGGACCATGGCCTTCCCAGGCACCGAGCACAGGGGAGGAGCTGGCACTGAATCAGGATCAGCGATTGAGTAGCGGACAGGTCAGGCTAGAGCAGGGCGGGCGGAGTGCGCTTCAGACACCATGCCATTCAGCATAGAGGACCGACATGCACAGGGAACCACATTGCGTAAAACATGCATAGAAAGGATTTCAAATGGAGATTAGCATCCACTCCGCTTGGTGGAGAAACTATGACGTCATTTCTAAATGTGGCACAATAAACTACCCACACACAAGGCGAGACCCACGTGCATTTAATTCACCATTTTCATGCACACGTGTGCATGCTTGTGCATCCGTGTTTTCAGCAATCTGCGGTAGATATTTATGTACTTAATTTAGCAGGTGCTTTTCTCCAAAGCGATGTGCAGTTGAGGGTGCAGCATCAGAGAGTTCCTAGAGCAATGGGGGGTAAGGGCCTCGCTCAGGGGCCCAACAGTGAGATCACTCTGTCAGCCACGGGATCTGAACCAGCGACCTTCTGGCCACAGGGCCCAACCATCACCACCATCAAAAATGTTTTTTTAATCATAAAATGATTTTTTTTTAAATCATAATAATGACAAAACAGTAGAGAATGCTGGTGTATCTTTTATGCATCTGACCCATTTTTGATGCAAGACATCACATGAAAATTTTCTTGAGGGGCAGTTTAATCCATTTCTGACCGGCAGCAGGTTCAGATTGAGACCAGATAACAGACACGCTTCACTTCACGGGATTCAATTCGCTTTTTGCAAACAGCCTTAATCTTATACAATGAGCCTGGCTTATTTAGCAGAATGTGTCGTTACCTGTGCTGTGTGGGGGGGGTGCATTTCTGTCAGGTTGTCCTGTTCTGTAACAAGCCTGGCACGGGCCGGGTGGGGGTGGGGGTGGGGGGTGCGCTGAGGGCTGGGAGAGGAGAAGCCAAGTGGGCACTGTGACCTGTACGGCAGGAAGAACACGGTCCATGAGCAGGAGGTCGCCGCCTTTATCCGCAGTTAAAGGGGAGGGGGCTCGGGCAGCTTATGGTGGGAAGCTGACTCATCCTCAGCTTCACATCCCTTTAACATCCAGCTCCTCGCCGACAGCCTGCCTGCACACTTACTGGGGATGAAGCCTCTGAAAGGTGCTGCACTCAGCTCTTCAAAGGATAGAGACCCTCAGTGCTTATCTTTGTACTTTGTGGAATAACCCCCCCACCCCCCTAGAGCTGCTATATTGCAACCTGCAATTAAGCAGGTGGAGGCAGAGGTTTGCTGTTTTTAAAAGGCTGTAAGAGCTTGGATGCCATACACACACACACACACACACTCACACACAGGTTTGTAATTATATCTTTGTGGGGACTGTCCATTCATTTCCATGGGGAAAACTAATCCCAACATGACAACCTTAACCCCTACCCAGCCCTAACCTTAACCACAAGTAACCAAACAAAATACGAGACTTTTGGCATTTTTAGTTTTTTTGACTGCAGTCACAGATTTTTATAAAATTAACCCTAACCCTAACCCTTGTAGGGACCAAAAAAAATGTCCCCACAAAGTCAAAAATAACATCTTTTTATGACATTGTTGGGACATTTGGTCCCCACAATGTAATACACACACAACCCACGCACAGTCACAGAACCCATATTCACAAACACACACACAGCTAACAGAAAGATGTGTGACGCAGATGCACGCTGCCTGAAACATGGGAAACGAGAAGAGATTCAGCATCTCAGTGCGAGGCTCACCTGCTCTATGCCCCCCCCCCCCCAGACCGTTTACAGGGGGAGCAGTAAATGTCACCCACAATAATGAGCATATTCATCATAGGATTTAAATTCCTGAAATCCACGTACGTTTGAGCTTAAATTTATCATGTATAACAACTGACTGGGATCAAAGATCAAAGATGCACAGTTTTGATTGCTCTCACTCGGCTGGATTAAACGCTTAATTCCTTCCCAATCCAATTTCCTCCATGAGAACCACTGCAGGCCTTTTAAATATAATATTAAACATATGACCGATCTTATAGGCAGATGTACGTGCGCGTGTCATTGCCAGTTTGAAATGTCAGAGGTCTGTCCTTTTCCTTCATCCTGTGGTTTGCTGTCCTGTGACCAAATCACCCTCCCTGTCCCCACGTTGGACTCTTCCCATCCTATAATTCCAAGGAGCCCTCCTTATTTACCGTGGTTAAATGGAATAAACATGCATGCATACACAAAAATACTGCATTTCACAACATTGCAACTCTGTCGCAAAGCTGGTGATGGTGTTGCAAAATCAATAACACAGATGATTCCTTAACCCAGTGGTAGGGAACCTGATCCATGCAGAGCCGGTGTGGGTGAGGGTTTTTGGTATGGCCTCTCAATCAGCCAATAACAGTGGATTCCAAGGACTGGAGTTGAGAATCGCTGCTTTATTATTGGCTGACTGAGAGGCCATCCCAAAAACCCACACCGGCTCTCCATGGATCAGGTTCCCTACCTCTGCCCTAACCCTCTCGCTGCTTGTGTCCATTGTTACAAGCAGAGTTGGGTACTTCAGGTCCAGAGAGTAAAAATCCAGACCGAGATTTTGTTTCAACCAACCAGTTGCGCATAAAGAGTCACAGTCACTGAGTACTCAGCTGGTTGGTTGAAACGAAATCCTGGTCTGGATTTTTACTCTCTAAATTATCTAACTCTGGTCACCAGTGTCCATTGACTTCTTCTGCAGGGAATGACAGACTGATAAACTGATGAATCATAGATAATCATATAGGACAGATTGGGGGGCACCCTTGTCCCTCCCCCAGGGGAATGATTGGACTGTCAGACCCACTTTGTCTCTCCCGGTAGAGCGGTCAGCATCTCTGCTTTAGACATCGCCCATCTGGGGGAGTTTCTCACACTTATATGTACCTCGTTTGAGGGGGGACACCAGTCTGGGTCAGGATCTGTCTGTGTGTGTCTCTCTCTCATCGAGGCCCAGAGAGACTCAACCCCTATAACCCCTCCCCCTTTCACCTGACTCATGACATCATATCACTCAAAACAACAGAAGCGCATTGGTTTCATACCCCCTCAGCGACTTGCCTGCTTACGTGCACGAGAGCACTGCTGTGAGATGAGAATGTCTGCTCTCTCTGCAGGTACGCACGACAAGCTGAAGACTATAATTATGTCTGGATCACGTGATCCTGATTTTCAGTGACCACTCTTCAGCCTGTCCTCACTTATTTTAAAACTGCAGACGTGTTCTAAAAATACAAACTGCTTCCTGTTTCCCCCCTTTCACTGCTTTATTGTTTAAAACACGAGGACCAGTGTTGCCATGGATGCGGTTGTCCTGGTTACAAACAAGTACGCAGATATGGGAATGGCAAGGAGCAGTTTCAATTGGCTTAACCTCTCCACAGTCCGACCGCTGCAGACTACGTTCTGCTGTTTCAGGGGCGGCGAGGTTAGGTTTAACTTTTAGTTAGGCGCAGTGGGGTTAAACTCTGGGCAACTATCACTTGCTAGCCCACAAATCAATACTCGTCTGAAACTTACTGTAGGGCCTGGTCAGGATACTGTCACTCTGACCAACTCAGGACAGAAGGACACACAGCCAGTCCATGTTTTTGCTCCCTCCGAGGTCCCTGCCAGACAGTCTGTGGGTCGACAAAGACTGGATTGGGAATCACAGCCATAGGCTACACAAACATCATAGAGCACAGGCGACGATCACTAATGTCTCTGCTTAGCTGCACCCCCCCCACACAGCACCGGGAGGTAGAGCTGGGGCCAGCAAGCGGCCGCGTCCATAGACGCTCCCTACAGACAGTCCGGATCCCGGATGGGAGTCCGGTCCTGGCGTTGAATCTCGTAATTGGTAGATCAGTGCACAGCGGTGCTGACGATCAACTCAGCATGAAAAACAGACTGAGGGACTGAGGGCCAATAGGAAAAGTCTTAACCCTTTATCAGCATAAGTGCTGAAACGGCACTGCTTGCCATAATTACAGTGTAAGCCCTTTAATCCCAGGCAGAAGAGGAAGTCTACTCTGTAGTAATGTTGGCACAGTAGTATACAACCGATAACGTTTTGGGGGTTTTAATTTGCCTGTGTCCTTGCCATGACCTACCCATAGCAAAAGTACATGTTTTCATAGTCATACATGGCAGAGCACATACATAACGGAATCAAAGTGAAAGTCAGACACGTGGACAAAAGCTAAGAGCGCCATCTGCTGGTCAGTCGTGGAACACAGATTCTTGTGTAATTCCTGCTGGTGACTGACCTATGGACCTGGACTGGACACACGCTGCAACTAATTTTAGTTGCCCCGGATCTAGGAGACAAGAGGCTGGCCTCAGTACGCTTAACAGCAGTTGTAAGCATGGAACTTAAAGTCTACAATCTGCTCATAGTGTTCGCTTGCACGCGTCAAATACCAAGAGGGATGCAAACATTACATGTTTTATTTATGCCCTAGACTGCTGTAATTTGGCAATGAGGAGATTAGCCTGACACTTTTCTCGGATCAACGAGAGCACTTCAAATTAGAAAACAATGACAGGAACAGCAAGGATGTCAGCATCATAATTACTGCTCAATAATGTGGCACATCCGGGGATATTCTCCAACCACTTCTCTTAATTATGTGAAAAGAAACTTATGTATTTAAATTAGTATATACTTATTTACTGCATTTATTATATAAATCAATTGAAATAATACATCAAGAACATTATCCATCCATCCATTTTCCAAACTGCTTATCCTACTGGGTCGCAGGGGGGTCCGGAGCCTATCCCGGAAGCAATGGGCATGAGGCAGGGAACAACCCAGGATGGGGGACCAGCCCATCACAGGGCACACTCACACACATCTAGGGGCAATTTAGCAACTCCTATCAGCCTCAGCATGTTTTTGGACTGTGGGGGGAAACCGGAGTACCCGGAGGGAAACCCCACAACGACATGGGGAGAACATGCAAACTCCACACACATGTAACCCAGGCGGAGACTCCAACCCGGGTCCCAGAGGTGTGAGGCAACAGTGCTAACCACTGCACCATCATGCCACCCTATAACATTATCTAACAAATGAATTTTACTATTTAATGTTCTAGTAAATAGTGTATGATAATGTACGAAAAGACCAAACAAGCTAGAGGGAGAGATTGTGATGAAATCACCAAATGTAAGGTTTACAACTCAAACTCTACAACTTTCCACAGGTCAAAGGATCCAAGGTGCAGCAATATGAACCACAGGACACTAGAGGGCACTCAAGAGTATTAGCAATAAGGCTATCATAGCATTTCAACTGGGCTGTGTGGTGGGTCTGATACGTGGCACAGCTGCCTGGCAGCTCCTAGACTGGGGGGCTTATCCCCTATATCTCCTGGCTTAAACTCCAGCCTTCCCACCCTGAGACCCCATCAAGGGGAAACAGTCAGATGAATCACTTACCTGTACATTGTATTCATCGTCAGTAATACATGGCTAATATGGCTACATATACCTTCCCCCTCTTGAGGTGGAACAAAAACTCCATCAGATGGGGTATGAACCTCCCATATCAGACGATTTCAGTTTAAAGATGTGAATCAACTGACCCTTTAGCATAGCAGTTCCAGTTGGAGGAGAAAGCCTGGGAAATAGTTAACGGTTCGCTACAGTTAACTACGGACGTGCTGCCCGTTGCGTACTTCAGTCTCTCTTATGTTCTGTGATGGGAGTGTAGACAGGGCTAAATGCTCAGGCGGTTCTCACTTGCTACGCATGCAGCTGCAGCATTCTGCAAAAAAAACGTAAAAAATTTGTCTCGCATATTTTAAATGATCCTGAGTTTTTCATTTGAAGGTTATAAGGTATTTTTGTTGGTGGAATTGTATGACAATACCACTGGGCAGCTATAAAAACCCCCCTCCACCATCTTTTTTGCTCTCTTTGGGCACAGAGAGACACATTGTAAAGCTTCAAGCGGGCAAATTAGACCGCCCCCTTCAACACCACGCTCGGATATTCCAGAGCTCCCAACTCCCACGCTCCCTCTGATGTCTGACAGTCTAATGCAAACCATGCAAAATCCCACGCCGGCACCCGTAATCCTCCGAGAACACGCTTTTAATGTAGCTGGTCACTTCGTCCATTCTGCATCTCGCCGGGCAAAGGATTAAGTCATTTTCTCTCAGAGATAACTTATGTTCGGTAAACCGAATCGGTTAAGCCTGTCACTGCTGCTGTTCGTGACGAGATTTCTTTGCCTCTGCCAGCCATTTTAATGCAGTATGTTTCTGGGGGTCACGCAAGGATGCTCAAAACTTTAGCATGTGCTCATTATCTAAAAATCACAAGAAGTAAATAAAAAAAAACAAGCCTGCTAGCTGATCTCCCATTGGCTAGCTGGTCTCCCTTCTCTCTCCTACACCGAGGACCTTTCTAACCCTGTCACGTATTGCTTGGGAAATTGTCCCTTTGACCCCATAAAAAAGGGAGTGAATAAACGAAATGCAAAAAATTTACGCTGCACTGGGGAACTGGAGGGAGTGTGCTCTCATTTTCCAGAAAGGCCAGCCTCCCTGCCATTGGATGTGTGGATAGAGAGGCAGGGAAAAGCTTTCAGTGCTGATTAGATCTCTTCGATTGCATTCACACCGGCCGTGGAAGGGCTACAAGGCACCTCACCTCACACGACGATAAATCACAATGATGGTGACCACAGCCACCACACACGATAAAATGCATGCCTCTTCGGACCGCCCTCCTCCCCCATGTTAAAGCACACATCAGACTCTCTGCTTCCATGTTAAAGCACCAAACAAACAAACAAGCAAAGTAAAGGTTCCAAAGGCCTCTTAACACTTTGTCTCTTCCAGGTACTGCCTGGTTTGTTCTTCTCCCTGGCTGACGAAGCGGCACATCAGGCTGAAAGTACGGAAAACACAGAATGCGGCCCATGGGCGATCACACCGCGGGGGAGGGGACCGGCGGACACGAGAGGATCCCAGCACGATACCGTAAAGGAATAAAAAACAAGAGAGTACAGCACTTGCTCTTAAAATCAGACACAGTCTGATAAAGGTGTAAATGACTGAAAGGTCACGGCAAGGTCACGCAGGAAGCAGAGCTTATTATCTTATCGCGAGAGTCGCACTCTTATTTTTGGGTTTCTGGGTTACCTGAACACAGACAGACTTCCAGATGCTATTTTTAACACCATACACAGGTAAGTCTGGGCATGCTGGACATTGTCAGTGGTTACATACACGCTCTAGCCTGTCCACATGAAGCACACCCCCCTCTCACCACGGCCCACCAACGCTGTGCCATAAATCCTCCCCCTGGCTCTCAGCGTAATGGACGGCGGTTTAGATGCCCTCTTTATTAGCTCTGTGGCGGTGGGCGAGGACGGGTAGCCGCGATCGCCGCGGTTACACAGAGCGGCTAGCGGGCGAGGTGCATTAGGGAGATTGTCTCCGCCAGAGCCGCATGGCGCCATCCCATTGGCCGAGGCTGAGGTGACCTGTGCGCATGTCGACATAAATGTCGGCTGTAGATTCCCAGGCCTGTCCCCCAAGCCCACTCTCCACAACCTGCAAAGACGACAGGGTCTATCGGTAAAGCGGGGCTGGGCGGGGAGCGTATTACGCCGCTGGGTGGGGCGGCAGGGAGGGGTTATTGGGGAGGGACCCAGCGGGCAGACTGTGCCATGGCACAGCGTCACGCAGCATCCCTGTGTGTCTGTGGGAGGAATCCCTGTGGAGGGACACCACCCAGCATCCGGCACGCCAGCTCGCGATGAGCGGAGGAGGGCGGCGGTAGGAGCTTTTGCCAACGGGACGCTGCCCGGGGGGCTTAAAGACCATGGGGCTTTCCTGTTTTAAGTCCTGGAGGCATGATGGCAAGACACAAAGAGGTGAGTGACCCCCCCCCCAAAAAAAAAAAAATTTGGACAGAGCCTCTCAACAAATTGCAGATGATAGGAATGTCTTTCCGAGGAAACAAAATGATTTCTAAAAAAACTCTGCGCGATCATGAACAGATTTGCAGGCCGTCATCAAAGACAGATGTTGTATTCTCCTCTCCAGATGTTCGTCACATGATTAAATATGATTAGCAGAATAATTCTGATTGGCAGAAGAAACACTGAAGATGCTCATTTTCGGCCGAGGTTGGGGCTGCTTTTGTAGGTGCTTAAGGCACGGTTTTAGTGACTGTGCTGAAGCAGCTAGTTCAGTGCAGGGGCTCCCCGCAGCCAGCGAGAAAGGGGCACCCTGCTGGATCAGGCGGGACGCTGTTAGTCAGCCCCAGCAGAGAGGTCTTCCCTGGCCATCCTCGAGCACCAGGGACCATCATTAGCTCACAAATACACACGTACACACCCACATCTGAAACACTGCAGCAGGCGGCTAACAGCGTCAAGACACAATCTCATCTGACCGGGGTTTGTCATCCACCTCTGTACCATTCAGCAGCTTAGGTAAGGATTTCATGTGACTCCCATGATGCACTGCTCTAGCATTCATCATGAGATAGGGGGCGCCACACATGGGCAGCGGATGTTAGCTGCCATCTTCACTCTTGCCTCAACATCCCCAGCAAGATCTGGAACCGTTGCTCATCTTCTAGCTGTTTCAGGGAGGCGCAGCATTAGTTCATGTCCCACACAGCAGCCCCACCCCTGATCTGCCTGCGTTTCCGTTTCCCGGAAGTACGGGCCACTCTCTGTGCTTTAAGTGACTCTACGTCGAGGTTTCTGCAGAAACCCTTGATCACAGCAACCCGATGCTGGATGAGAACCTGCACAGCAGCCTCAGGGCCCCTCGCTGTACACCCTACAGCAAGGTGACACAAAGACTCGGTTACATAACCCTGACTAGGTATCGATTAACCCTACCAATCCCATCCATTTTCCCACTCAATAGGACGAGTGGCTGCCCTGGAATTAATTACCTCTCTCTCCCAGACGGCCAGTGAAATTAACAGGCTTTTTAATTGCCACTATGCCTTGTGACAATCATTAATAAGCTCCAAATGGATAACTCCGAAGGCAAACCACTACTCAAGTCCAAAAATTGAGTTATTTACACTGGGTGTACTTATCGAGCTTCTGCAAAACTATATTTAAATTTTAAAAATAGTACATAATTTCTAGAGCAGATGCTAACAAAGCCCTTACGAATGCAGACCGTCGATATTCTGTTATTGGTAAAATCCGGAATTTGCATTGCGGAACTGGATAATACCTGCAGGGTTCCAGTCGTGAACAGATATGAAACTGCTTTCTTAATAGAGAGTTCGGGGGAGTCTCTGGCTGATTTTACAAACGGCCATCACACTGCCACACCCCCAAAGGACACGGCGTGTGGGGTGACCATATCAGCCATGTGAGATCTGTCATGTTTCACTGCCATGCTGGTATGGCTTGGGGGGGCTTTTGTGCTCAGCATTGACTGGCTTAGATAGGCTGTCGCTGATTCGTTGCAGGCATGCTCAGGCAAGAGGACGCATGCGTCAGAGAGGGGAGGTCAGGGAACTGGCGAACACCGTGCCCATTCTAACAGCAGCAAAAGCTGGTAGCCTACAGAAATGGATGGATCAGCAGATGCACACAGTTTTAGGTTATTGAATATCTCTGGCAGGGTGACAGACAGGACTGCTGACCGATTAGCTTGGCTACATAGACCCAGAACGTGTCTGTGTTCAGGTAACCCTGAATGAGGGCAAACTGGCAATCAAAAATACTAGTGCAGCTCTCGCGATAAGATAATAAGCTCTGTTTACTGTGTGATCTTGCCTTGACCTGTCAGTCGTTTATGCCTTTATCAAGCTCTAAACCTTAAAAATCAAACTAATACTGAAAGAGAAATATGCTAAAAAAGATTGAAACTGAAATGTAAAATTAAATAATGAGAGTATTCATAAAAACTGAAAGCACAAGAAATCTGAATCACACTAAAACATTATGTCCGTAGGCACCAGCAGTGCATTGTGGGAGCAGGCCAGATATGACACGTTTATATTCAGAAATGCAGCTAAGTGGCATTAAAAAACGCCATCCTCACCCTCTCATGGAACATGACATCATAGCACAGTTGCTATGTTACTGATCTGTGTGCAACAGGACAACAAGCTCGGGGAGTCCTTCCCGTCAAGGACGAGACGCTGGATTCCCACAGCATCTGTGGCACACAGATGCCAGCAGGGAAGTGGGATCGGCCTATTAGTAACAAAACCGTACAGATGAACTCGACCGGGTGGTAGCAGCGTCATCGCGGAGCTTCCAACCTGCAGATGCGATCAAACCCCCCAGGACCGGCCCTGTCAAACACCTCATCTGAATCCTGCCCCATATTCACAGCCTCAGAACACATTCGCTACACTGTTTGCTAGGGAGCTTCCATCTACAGTGGCAAGATGTGAACCTTTTGGAATTTCATTGTTTCTGCATGAATTTGTCATAAAATGTGATCTGATCTTCATCTAATTCAAAGGTATTGACAAATATATTGTGGCTATAATAATAATAATAATACTAAGAAATCTTCTTGATTGGTTTTTATCAGTCAGTGTAGCTACAGTCCACACCTCCAAACCCATTTTCTTAAGACTCCAGGTTGCTTTTTCTGAGGTTCACTTACTTTCTCCACTGGCACTATGAGTATTTATGGTTGTTCTCAATAAATACAATATATAGAATATTTCTATTATTATTATACCCACATTATACTTCTCAATACCTTTGACTTAGACGATCAGATCTATCTATCTATCTATCTATCTATCTATCTATCTATCTATCTATCTATCTATCTATCTATCTATCTATCTATCTATCTATCTATCTATCTATCTATCTATCTATCTATCTATCTATCTATCTATCTATCTATCTATCTATCTATCTATCTATCTATCTATCTATCTATCTATCTATCTATCTATCTAGTCTATCTAAATCCAGTTCCTCTTCTGTTCCTTCCCCTGCAGCTAGGACCAGGGACACGCCACGTCACCCTGGATCGTACTTCTTTCTGTCCAACCAGCATGGCGCAACGGACATGTGGCTGAAGACCCTAAACAAGGGTGTATGGACGCCATTTACAGGTAGGCCCAGTGCAGAGGGGATCGCTCCCCGTAGCTGCAGGCAGGGATGCCCTTCAGACCCGGCAGCTGGTAACACTGGGAATGGGGAACATGAGTGTGCCTTGAAAGCTGGATGAAGCTGCTTCTCCAGGTAGATCGGGGGCAGGCCGTGCAGCTCTGTCAAACAGTGGGGTATTGTCCCCCTCCCCAACCCCTCGCGTTTGAGCTCAGGACATTATGGAGTCTGCTTTCTCTCATTTCCGCTCTCATGTTCACCTTACCCGCCACACTCCCTCTTCTTCAGAGGTTTATGTAAGCTGTGGAAGCCCTTTATACATGTACAGTATGTGACACTTTAGTGCTGACCCCTGGTGTTTGGTGGAGGAACATCGCCAAGAATATGTCACCTCTGAAGTCAGTTACTATCTCTTTGGAGATAATCACGCCCACAGTGGGTAAGGAGCAAGTATCTCCAAATCATATCTCCAAATCAAGTTGCTAAGCTTTCCTGCTTCACACAGTTGCAGGACATAGATAACCAGTCTTCTAACATGAGTGCATTTTGTCACAAGTCCCAGAAAAGCACCAAGAGTCTGGGTTGGGGGGGCTTTGTCCATTACCTCTACAGTAACCTGACTACAAGTGGTGGGTGAGTCGCTCCGGGGCTTGTCCGGCAGATTAGCATCCCAGATGAATTCTCAGCACCACCTTGGCGGTGCTTACAGGCCGTCTCTGCCTCTCTGCATCCAGGTTCCGCTGTTCCTCTAAGCCCGGCAACAGAGATAAGAGCTCCTGGTCGCATGCAGACGTGCCTGCGCATTAACACGCACCAGCGCTATGGTGGCACTCGCTCGGCCACACGACACCGGGCGTCTTATCGGAGGTCAAACTCCTCCACTGCTGGCATATATGAAGGGCAAATCGGGGGTGGGAGGGAAAGGAGGGGGGGGGGCTGGAAAAATAAGTCAATGAGGGCAGCATTTGGAGCAGCGAGGGGGGCAGCGATGTGGATTTAATGCGACGGTCACGCTGCCAGAGCTTGTTAATGATTAGGGCAGAGCGGGAGAGAAAGGCAGCGCCGGGCTGACTGTGGTCCACTAAGCAGCCGGGGAAGTTTGTGGATGAAGGAAAAGAGGCTGAGCTGGGGGTGGTGTGGGGAGGGGGGCTGGTTTTGAGGCGGCTGATAAGGGAGAGAGAGCCTGCTGCAATTTCAGCTCTCCTCTGCATGCTCGTCAGAGGAACAATGGAAAGGGGAGATTAGACCTAATTCCAAAGAGAGAGAGTGAGAGTGAGTAAGGAAAAGAGAGCGAGTGCACACACTTCAGAGGGAAAGAAAACAAAACACATTCCTGAAGAACAGGAGCAATCAGCAAAGACGCGTGTGGGGGCGGGGGGGGGGAGAGACAGGGTGTCTACATGGGGGGTGCTGGGCAAATTAAAACCGTCTCAGCAGAATCACCAGCGGGATAAAGGAACTCAAACTTCACGGTCCAACAGAAACTCAGACGAGCCCGACTGTGAGGAAGGACATCCTGGAGGAGCAGGTACAGGCGGCTGGCAAACGCCCCTGCTTGGGCGAGGGGGGATTCTTCATGCCTTTACACAGGGGAGCCTGGAAAGAGATTCAAGCAATCCATCTGTTTGAGAGCCTGAGGAATCAGGACGGAGTGCTGGGCTGCCTGTATGTGCTGGAAGGCACCCAGGTGACCTGATGGAATAATTTCACACTTAAGATGTACCATGATTTGAAACAGCTAAACTGTGGATTTCCTGCTTATTCTAAGAACTATTTCACAGACATAACAGCTTTAATCATCCTTAGTGAGCATCATCTTCTCATCAGTTTAAATTCTCCCAGCATATTGGACTTCTGTAATTCCTCAGTGCTGGGAAAGGTTCCTAACTTCCTCTGAAAGCAACAGGATTCAGGATTTCTATTTTTAAAATGTGCGCAACTGCAATATTTTTTTAACAGTATCTGTCAGCTTCCGTGGATAATCTAAGAAGCTGTGGGATCCAGTCTTTGCTCGACTTTCAGATTGAGAAGGCTGAGGAATAAACCTTATCTTGTTTTTCCTGAGGAAGAGAGGCAGGTGGGCAGCTAGGATCAGCTAGTCCTGGCCGGGTGGGAGTACACAGAGGAGGAAGGGAGAGAGAACAGCGTGTACGCTGGAATAGCACGGTGCCAGTGCTAGGAGAAATCATGCCAGAGTCGACCAGGAGGAGATCCTAGCAGGAGAGTCCCAAGCAGGTCACACCCTCTGAAGGATTCTCACACGAGACACCTGGGCAGGTCTCCGGAGCGCAAAGGGCATGGGGGCGCGAGGTACGGAAAACACTTCTGAGGGAAAGCAGGCCGTATGCCGGACTAGCAGCCACCTCTCCAACTCCACCTACCGCAAGATCAAGAGAGTCTTGAGCTTCAAGAGACGTGAGTACCAGGAAGCCCCCTGCCCTTGTGCTTTCAGGGCAGCGATACGCGCCACAGCTATCAGTAGGGTTCTGACCTTGAGGCTGAGAGTGGAAGAAGACTATCGCAGTCCTGGGGTAAAGGGATTCAACAAGAGCACCTGTGCTGGTTGTAGCAATGATGTGATGCTTGACCATTCATCTACTTGGTCAGGGTTTCGGGGGAATCTGGAACCTAAAACAGGGAGCACTGGGCTGGGGCAAACCCACGACAGATTGCCAGTTTGTCACTGGGCACTTTAGAAATGACAGCTCTCCCAGAGAGCACCTGTATAGCATGGGGAGAACAAGTCAACCACGCTACACATTGTGCAACCATGCCCCCCAACCCCCCCACGTTGTGATGTCCTCCAGGGAAGTCAAGGTCAAGCATAAAAGACTAAACCTGCTGGTGATTCAAACTGCTTTAGTCTATGCAGCTTCCAGGGTAAATGTCACCTTAAGTCATGCTGCTCTAGCTGTGCATAAGCGCAGGTCTCCTTTGCAGGGGGTCTGTGGATGGTATACATCCTGGTTAATGTTTCTTTGAACACTGTTACCCATTAGCAGTCAAAGGGAACGTTAGCCACAGAACCTTCCTGTCCCACCTCTCTCCCGCTTTTCTCCTTCTTTCTAGCTTTCCGCTCCCAACAATTTGGGAAAAAAATCGAGATTTTGAAATCCACACTGGATGGAGTTACTCAGCATTAACACTGGTTGGTGTTACCCATGCCCATTACTTACTGTATTAGCCAGCACCGGTTTGCAGTAGGAATGGCAGAGCTTGTTAGTCCCTAAGCCTCATTTCCCACATCGTTCGCACGATGTGATATGGACTCGGTTTTACATACAAGCTTCGTCCCTGACTTATTCCACACACATCGTCTCATCTTAAGTCTTGCACCTCTCTGCCCTGAAGGTGTCTTTGGGCAGCGCCTGGAGGAGACTGCGGTCTACGAGCGGCGCTACGGAGAGCATGCAGCACCCCTAGTGGTGGAGCAGTGCGTGGCATTTATCCGTGAGCGCGGCCTGGAGGAAGTGGGGCTTTTCCGGCAGCCGGGCCAGGCCACGCTGGTCAAGGAGCTCCAGGTGGCCTTTGACGCCGGGGAGAAACCCACATTCGACAGGTGGGCCGTGCTTCTTCATAATGTTTTTCTTTAAAGGGAATATGCGAAAGCGATGGAATTTAAAGGAATGTGAAGCTTTTGATGATTCGATATGGTCAAAAAGGTGTGCAATCATTTGCTGAATAACTGTACTTGTGAATCGTAGTGTCAAATGAGTGTCAAAAAAACAGGCACTGATGAGTAACGAGCCGCGTTCGCGTGCGTTCCTGTATGGTGCAGTTCCACGGACGTCCACACGGTGGCCTCCCTGCTGAAACTTTACCTGCGGGAGCTGCCTGAGCCAGTGGTTCCCTTCTCCTGCTACCAGGAATTCCTGCAGTGTGGAAAGCGAGTCCACTTGGAAAGGAGACAGGTACCATGTCGCTGGAGGCAGGAGAAACGGAGTTGAGAAGGCCGCAGTGGTTGGGATCACTCCCACCATCAGTCACCAACAGCTCTTCTTGGGGGGACTTTAAAACTCGTAACAAATCTGTTTCCTTCAGGCTCTGGAAGATCTGAAGAAACTGCTGCGCGAGCTGCCGGTCGCTAACTTCAGCCTGCTGCACTACGTCTGCCGGTGAGTCTGTGGCGCTCAGCAACGGCGTCCTGCCCACGACATCGACACAGCGGCAGCAGCCAGCTCTCCTGCCTCCATTCACAGCACCACTATCAAGGTTCCTGCTTTAGCTTTTAAGTGATCCAGATGATATGATATGGATTTGCTCATGAAATGAGCTGGAAATAGTAGGAGTCATTTGCAGACAGATTTGTTCCACAACAGCGTGTACCCATGCTGCGTTGCTGAACACTTCACACTGGGAATGAGTTAGTGCAGAGCAGACATCTCCCACACATTTCTCACACAAGCTGCCATCTCCATTGCTCTAAGCCAGTGTTTCTAAATCCGGTTCTCAGAGACCTACGGACGGTCCACATTTTTGCTCCCTCCCAGCTCCCTGCCAGACAGTCCACATTTTTGCTCCCTCCCAGCTCCCTGCCAGACAGTCCACATTTTTGCTCCCTCCCAGCTCCCTGCCAGACAGTCCACATTTTTGCTCCCTCCCAGCTCCCTGCCAGACAGTCCACTCTTTTGGTCCCTCCCAGCTCCCTGCTAGACGGTTCATTTTTTTGCTCCCTCCCAGCTCCCTGCCAGACAGTTCACTTTTTTTCTCCCTCCCAGCTCCCTGCTAGGCAGTCCACTTTTTTACTCACTGCCAGCTCCGTGCCAGACAGTCCACATTTTTGCTCCCTCCCAGTTCCCTGCCAGACAGTCCACTTTTTTGCTCCCTCCCAGCTCCCTACCTATGAGGGATCAAAAACACGGACTGTGTGCAAGGCCTCCAAGGACCGGATTGGGAAACACTGCTCTAAGCAAATATGGAACCTCATACACAGTTAAACATCTTAATCGAACATCTTAATCCTGATTTGTGGGTTCATCTCCCGCAACATGGCTTTCTGAGTCACTACGTTCCGTGCACCATCTGTCTCACCATTCCAGGTTCCTGTTTGAAGTGCAGTCACATTCCCACATAAACAAAATGAGCATCCAGAACCTAGCCACCGTGTTCGGGCCGAACATCCTGCGGCCTAAAGCTGACGACCCGGAGAGCATCATCGAAGGTTTGCGTTTGTTAGTAATTCAATCCCCCACCAACAGGCATATGTAACCATTATTATTCAGTCAATGTCATTTGTAGTATAGATATAGTGAACAAGGGGCAAAAAAGACCCAAGAGTCTTATGATATCCTAAGAAATAAGTCTAAACTGGGAGAAGGGCCTGCGAATTGTTTCCATAGCTGTGGGGGTGGCCAATCTTATCCAGAAAGGGTCGCTGTGTGTGCAGGTTTTCGCTGCAACTCCCTAATTAGGTTACTAATTAGAGGACTGATTAGGTGAGGAGTCCTCACACCTGGGTTTGAACAGCTGGCCTAAAGGTTACCCCAAAAACCTGCGTACACAACGGCCCGTTGTGGATAAGACTGGCTGCTCCTTCTGTATGTAATTGTAGCTTTTAGTCTGCTTTAAGGTACAGAAATGAACTCCCCAGGTAACAAACAACATTAATGTATCATCATTGATACAAAAATGTTCTTCCATTTCTGTACCTTAAAACCCATGAGAGTACAGCCCCTGTGACAAGTACAAAGGTACAAAGGTATTCTTTTTTTTCCAGACACTACAAAAAACAACTATAGATAATCAGAGGATTAACTATATATGAGAAAGTTTCTGACTAATGTATAATCCAAATTTAGCCAGGGTGAGACACTGCAGCGCAGGAGAGCATGACTACGGCATTAGTTGTGAATGTTTACCGTGGTAACAGGTCACGTCCATATGACCTCCCCCCCGCGGGCCCCCCAGCCACGGAGCAGAAACACGCTTCTGTAATTCCATCTGTGCCAATTCAGGCACTTTCCCAGGACGCCTAACCTTCAGACAGGGCAGCTGAGGCCCCCTGAGCCCTGAGCGAGCACATTCCTCCTGTGCGTGTGTGAGGGAGAGGGAGAGCGTTTCTCTGAATGAGAGCATGCGCGTGCGTACGAGCGGCGTAGAGGCAGCTCATGTGACGGAGCAGGGCCGTCCTGGGAAAGACCGCGTAGCCAGGGAGAGTAAGTGTGCTTCGGCATGTTCTCCCACAGGAGCGGCGCTGGTGCAGCAGCTGATGTCTGAGCTGATACAGGAGTGTGACGGCCTGTTTGTTAAGGACGCTGAAGCGGGGCACGGGCCGAGCTCGCTCTTGCCGCCGGAACCTCCCGCAGACTCAGCTCAGTGGGTGCAGAGATCCTGTCCAGCCAGGCTCGAGGAGGGCGGCCCCGGGCGCCACCAGGCCTCACCACAGCTGTCGCTGCCCTTCGCCTCCCCGCCCCGGGAATCTCCCCAACCCACCAGAAACACTCCCACAGCCCAGCACGCCTTAGAGATGGAGCACTGCCTCCCAGCTCTGCGGACCACCTCTCCAGGGGGCCTTGCCGACTTTGCGTGCAGCAGCTACCGCCTGCCCCATTCCCAGCGAGAGATCTTGGCGGAAAAGGCTGCCCCCCTGCTCCGCACTGGCCCTCCTTATCATTCCCTCCTGCAGGAGGCCCATCAGGCCAGCGACGCTCATGAGAGCACACTGTCTGTCTACGACAACATCCACCTGACCAGCCCCGATCGAGCACGTGCAGACGGCAGCGTGCCCAGACTCAATCCGCCAAAAGACGATATAGCCAGCGCCGACAGCAGCTCCTGGTCCTCCTGCGAGATCGTCCTCGAGGGGGGCGCTCTCAGCGTCAGCCTGGGCTCCGGCGGCCGTTCCTCCTCCAGGACCGACGCGGACCAGCCCGGTTCTCTGACCTCCTTGGTCATCAGCGACGGGTCCCCTAGCAGCTGTAGTGGCACCTTCCTGCCCCCAGCTGGCTCAGACCACCTGCCCCCACCGCATTCATCCAATAGATCCATCCAGAGCCTCGTCACTGGGCTCCAGCAGCAGATGGCCAGGCAGAAGGAGGAATATGAGAGCCAGATCAGAAGGTAATGACGTCTGCATGACAAGCTCCCACTCACACTTCCAGAATTACAGACTCCCACATTACAGCGATCGCCCCACTTTCCAGTTCATAGTTTTATAGTGCAAAGAACATAGATCTCACCCTAAATCCTTTTCTTGTTACAATGTATTACTCTTCATAAAAGGCTGATCACTCCACATGGCAAGATTGGGATTCCAATTTAACTCCGTTAAAGAAGCCTCTTCTTCCTTAAATCCCTCCTACAACAAATAGTTACTATAACAAAATGTATTTCAGGCCAAAAGACAATAGCATCTAATAATTTGAGCCTCACATAACTAGATTGATTCTATTTGCGGTAACGATTTCCATGCTGAATTAGGTAAAACACAAGAGTCTCACTCACCACAATAATCCAATAAATAAAGCAGAAATAAAATCGAGATTAAAGCGAGCATAAGACTCACAGAAATGCCTAAGTTTTGTGAAGCGCGGATGCTTCTGGGTGCCTTGAGCCCCAGGTTACTAGCTGCAAAGCATTCTGGGAGCTGACACACCGGTTCATTTTTAAAACCCACTCTAATACTAAGCGGTAGAACCGTAGGCTGCACATTCCTGGCAGCACGTTTGGTCGCAGAAGCTTTCCCAGGCACTGTAGTCTCAAAGTGCTCCAATCAGAGCCCACGGTGTCCAAGAAGTCGGGGATCAACACTGATGAACACTCAGCATCCACATAACAAGCTGAAGTTAAAGACGTGGTGGTGATCTTGTGTGTGGTCATGTGGCTACAAGGTCAAATGATCAACAGCGTCATTTCCCTGCTAAGCATATACCCCTGTTTTCCAGACCCTGCACTGAAAGATGTGTGGCGTGTCCATAGCCAGGGAATGAAGCGTCCTCTATTCCTTTATTAATCGTGGCCTTAACATGTGGCTCAAAATCATTAGCTGTTTGAACTGCTGCTTACCGTGTATTTAACAGGATATTCCAGTATTGAAAAATAAGATGCTATTTTTTCAACCAATTTGGGGTGAGATCAGTCCCATATGTCACAGTCCTTTCACCCCCACCCTTGCTAATTTTTATAATTGGGGGGGGGGGGGGGTGGTGGTGTCCAGTATTTCTTCAGATTAAAAGTAGCAATCCTGTTAGCCATACCAATTTGGTTGCCTTGTTTGGTCGGGGATAGCAAAGCAAACCTTTTTACTGTATTTTCCAATGTATTTATTATCCATCCATCCATCCATCCATCCTCTTATCCACTATTTTATATGTTATACATACAGCACTCAGCCTCTGTCGTTCCAATTCCTCTGACACGAGTGTCAGCTTGATCCGCCAACCGCATCCTCTTTCCTCAGCCTGGAGCAGCGTAACGAGGCCCTGCAGGGCGAGGTGTCCATCCTGCACGCCAACCTGGAGCAGCAGCGGCACTGGTACAACGTGGTGCAGATCAAGATGCGCAACGCAGAGCGCGCCTGCGCAGACGCTGACCGCCGCAACGCCCTTCTCCAGCAGGAGATGGAGCAGTTCTTCGACACCTTCGGGGAGCTCACCAAGGAGGCCAGGAAGACCGAGCGTATCATCCAGAGCTTCTGAAGCGGGGCGTCGAGGAAGGTAGACGCCCTGAGCAGGACCGACAGGCTGAGTAACGGACCTCCTGAAACATCTGGAAAACAAATCTGGCTGGCAGAACTTCATTATGGGCTGGATGGTCACTCTTGGGATTACTTGACCCACAGGCTGCTGCGGTATTTTCTTCGAAGTCAGTGAGGTTTTTGCCAGTCTCTGCACTACCCCCCCTCCAGAGGTTACGTTAAGATCAGCTCCAGCAGCATCCACTGATCCCAGGGCTGATGGAGGGGCATGGATACCCTGGTAGATTCTACCGAGGGGCCACTCGGGTTTGCAAAATCAACAATAGGGGGCCTAAGGTGACATTTTTTCAGGGGGGGCAGAACCTCTAGCTATGCCCCTGACTACTGTGTGGGTTTTTGTAATGCAGGTCACTGCAGTCCTGCCCCCCCCCCCCCCCCCCCAAACGACAGCAACTTGGTAAAGTAGCTCTTTGTTAAATCACATGTGATGCTGACAATAAACAGTGTAAGAGTTCACCTTTGCTCTCCTTCTCTGCATGTAAGCACACATACACACACACACACACACACACACACACACACACACACACACACACAGAGGTTTGTAATTACCTATGGTTGTATTCATATCCTTGTGGGGACTCTTCATTCATTTCTATGGGGAAAACTCTGATCCCAACATGACGACCTTAACCCCCACCCAGCCCTAACCTTAACCATAAGTAACCAAACAAAATACAAGACTTGTCATTTTTAGTTTTTTGATTGCGTTCACAGATCTTTCTGCAGACCTGAAAAATGTTCTCTACAACATGAACAGGTTTTAACAGGTTATTATTATATTGTAGGGGACATTTGGTCCCCACAATGTAATATAAATATAATCCATACACGCACACACAGATTTGTAACAAAGGATAATACAGGTGTTTTCACAGCTGTGACACCTGCTCCTGATTACGCAGGTAGCTGAGCCTGTTTATGGATCCTGCGCTGAGCCAGCGGCACATTCAGCTCAGCTTATATACAGGGAGCACTGGCCATAGCTCATCATTACTCCTACACAGGGAGCACTGGCCATAGCTCATTATTACTCCTATACAGGGAGCACTGGCCATAGCTCATCATTACTCCTATACAGGGAGCACTGGCCATAGCTCATCATTACTCCTACACAGGGAGCACTGGCCATAGCTCATCATTACTCCTATACAGGGAGCACTGGCCATAGCTCATCATTACTCCTACACAGGGAGCACTGGCCATAGCTCATTATTACTCCTATACAGGGAGCACTGGCCATAGCTCATCATTACTCCTATACAGGGAGCACTGGCCATAGCTCATCATTACTCCTACACAGGGAGCACTGGCCATAGCTCATCATTACTCCTATACAAGGAGCACTGGCCATAGCTCATCATTACTCCTACACAGGGAGCACTGGCCATAGCTCATCATTACTCCTACACAGGGAGCACTGGCCATAGCTCATCATTACTCCTACACAGGGAGCACTGGCCATAGCTCATCATTACTCCTACACAGGGAGCACTGGCCATAGCTCATCATTACTCCTACACAGGGAGCACTGGCCATAGCTCATCATTACTCCTACACAGGGAGCACTGGCCATAGCTCATCATTACTCCTATACAGGGAGCACTGGCCATAGCTCATCATTACTCCTACACAGGGAGCACTGGCCATAGCTCATCATTACTCCTACACAGGGAGACCAAATTCTGCAAAGAGAGGAGTCAAAGCAACATGAACACGCACATGGACAGTGCTCTAACCGCCGAGAGCCAACGTCATCAAGAAACAAAGCAAAATCCCAGACATTTCAGGCATTTCTAGGTCCCAAAAAGGGGGACACGTCTGGGAAAAGGAGGATGTACGGTCACCCTACTCTGACAGCGCAGGGCTCTCTGTCTGACTGAATCAGAGGCTCACTTGTGGGGCTTCATGCACTCGGTTTGTGTTCCTGCTGTGTCTCTGCCAGTTGCCAGCATGTTCACTGGCTTGGTGGTTTTGGGTCTTGGCGTCATGTCTTAGGCTTCATGGCAAGAGCATGGCACTGCAAATCTGGACCGATGGTCCTGGGAGTCGGCACCCCACATCTTCTGTGCCGCTGGTGTCCTGCTTTCTGTGTTTCCGCCAAATTTAAGGTATCCTGGTTCCTGATCTGGGTTCTCCAGGCCTCTGCACCTGAGTCCACTTCCCCGTGCAGCTCACCAGGGAGCCGCCCATCCAGGTCAGCAGCTCACTTCCCAGTGCTTCCCTGTTTCCTGCAGCAAGCGGTCTGCAGGTCTCAGGGGCCAGTGGGCAGAAGGCCTGGTGTGATGGATGGATGGATGGATGGCCCCGGTTGGAGGTGCTTCTTCTCAAATCATGCGCATGAAGGCCACTGAAGTGACACCTGCTAAATAACCTGATGCCTGCGTGTAAAATAAAAACAAGAAATACAAGCTTGGAATGATCATTGTATTTTTAAGAGACAAGTGAAGATAATATGGGGTCCAGAGTGGGTCCACAGTACAGAATAATGAACAAAAGAACAGAAAATCACAGAACGAAAAAACAAGAAGGAGGAACTGCAAAGGGATGCATATTTCAGGGCTAGAGACCCTATAACACTCAGGCGTGTGAGAACTCGGTGAACATCCAGATGTACCTGAGGTGAGACTGGGCTGCACCTAGTCGCCATTCCCTCCAGCCCCATAAGAGCCGCTAAGAGTCCAGTTTGAGCAAAGCCAAAGAGCTCCACAGCCCGTGTGCATCTCCGTCGGATCCAGAGTCGAGATTCCGGCATATTCCCATTTCCTGTGGTGCGATTTGGTGGCTCTTCATAAAACGTTTGCATTCAAAACTCTTTCCTCACACCCAGGGATAATAAACTGAATTGCAAACATTGTGTAAAACTGCTTTATGGTACCAGTCAGGATACCCCCCCCCCCCCACAAAACACAACCAGACGCAACAGAACATTTCATATGTCACACTACAACAATCCTTGACACTATGAATGCTTCTTGTTACCTCCCTTCAGCCTACACTCATTTCTTACGATAAGATTACGCAACTGGAACAATCAGTGTGAAAAAAATCCAATCAATCAACTGCATTTTAAATGACAATAATACTGCTCACTGTACGAGCTGGACTGGCCAAAATGGGGGGAAGGGTGTCTGATATGAGTGATTTTAAATAAACAAAAATCCATAAAAAAGAAACCAACAAATTATATACGAGTTAACAAATTACATATTTTGAAGCCACCTGTATTGAAGTTAAAATGTTTGACTTCCATCCATCCATCCATCCATCCATTTTCCAACCTGCTTATCCTCCTGGGTCGCGGGGGGTCCGGAGCCTATCCCAGAAGCAATGGGCATTAGGCAGAGAACAACCCAGGACGGGGGGCCAGCCCATCGCAGGGCACACTCACACACACCATTCACTCACACATGCACACCTATGGACAATTTAGGAACTCCAATTAGCCTCAGCATGTTTTTGGACTGTGGGGGGAAACCGGAGTACCCGGAGGAAACCCCACGACGACATGGGGAGAACATGCAAACTCCACACACACGTAACCCTGGCGGAGACTCAAACTCGAAGCATGATGGATGATGCTCCTCATTCTAATTTTTCTATCATGTCTAACTTTTATTTTACATTCCATCGAGTTTGTGAGTTCCCTTTATCCTCCATGGTGCATTGATTTAGAAAATTGTTTGCAAAAGAGCAAAACAAGTTAAACTTGCAATATGGATGATCCATCTACTAAATATGAATTACATTTGCAGAATGGCAGGACAAAGCACACAGTACTGCATAATTTTGTCAGCTAAATCCAAAAGGTATTAAAATTTATGGTAAAAAAAAAAGACACAAAGAAACTGTATTACACAGATGTTCAAGGTGTGATTATACCTCTTAATTTCCTTCCTGTCAGCTTGCATTGGTTCAGTTGACAGCCATGAGGAAACCTTATTAGGTGACGAAAAGCTAAGGCAGTGAATCAATAAACATTCTCCTTATGCATTCATACAAACCAGGAAACACAGGATGTAGGGGACAGGGCTGGTGTGAGGCTCCCAGCTCCTGCCTGGTACTTCTACAAAACACGTGACAGCTGCTCTGATCTTTCAAAAAGCAGAACTTGTAAATTAAAAAAAAACAAAACATCAGTATACATGAAACCGCTAAAAAGGTTACCTTGGGGAGAATTTAACATTCAGTCTTAAAATGTGATGTTAACATCTGTTTCAAATATTCTCAAAGTGTTTTTTTTTTTATTATTATTTTCCATGTTGAGTCATTCAAGCAAAGTCCAGCCCAGCACAAGCACAAGACCATGCCTGATTTGCCACTTTCTTACATAAAAACAGAAACCTCCAAATGTGCAAACGTCTGCGTTTCATTGGCTTTCGGGTCTGCCGTTGTCGCAGGTTACGGAGATGAAGGAGCGATTGTGGGTGGCAACAGGATTTGTCGAGGGATAGATGGAATGAGGGACATAGAAGTGCTGGATGAGACGAATGACGGAAAAGACGAGTCTGAATGTGGGAGGGGCTCACTGGCAGTCCTCCAGGGCCCCCGCCAGGTCGCCACTGCTGCTGTCCGTGTCTGAGGCCAGCGTCTGCTCAGTGGACATGGAGGAAAAGTCATTGATGGAAGACGACTGGGAGACGGTGGCACTGCAGTTCGCTGTCACACCTGCAGAGGGAGACAGAGCAGGCAGTGAGCAGGCAGTGAGCAGGCAGTGAGCAGCCAAACTGAAAGCGCAGTGGAGCCGTTTCCCTGCTGTGCTTCAGGGCACGAGCGCAGCAACATCACTAACCAGAAGATTCTTCCTTCATCACCCCGTTCTTGTTCCGTTCTTCCCAGTCCATCACCTCGTCATATATCAGTTCTGATAAAAATGGATTTCGAGGACAAAGGAATTATCATTTCTGCACATATATTAAATACATTAAGTCCACTGTGTTCGGAAAGCAGAGTTTTACCTTTCCACTGATCGATGCTGTGCTCACGCTCCTCGAGCTGTTTGTCTGAAATCTGCGGGGGTGGCTGCATGTGGCACAAGAACATGCATGGAATGAGTAACACTCCACTAATAATAACAGGTTTTGCTGGGTTATACACAGAACTAATTAAATAAAACACTTCAAAAGACATACCCATTCTTTGGTTATCTATGTTATATTAATGTGGTTTTTTTAATAGCTTGTAATTTCCTTGAAGGGCTTCCGTGGGCCTCCCTCTGCATTGGGAAAATAAGGCGACCCACTCACCGCATCAGCTTCGCTGGGGTCGTACCACACGTGGATGTAGGGGTGGTTCAGCGCCTCCTGCACAGAGATTCGGCTCTCGGGGTCGATCACTAGCATCTTGGACAGGAGATCACGAGCTTGGCTAGCTGTGGGGGGTGACAGGAAGCACTCGCACCAGGTCGTCACACTGAATCACCATATTTACCAATGAAGCCAGTACCCATATAAGTAACTATGAAATTACAGATGTGGTTTCTATATTTAAATATATGATAATTGTCATGAGAGATGCAGAAGAGAGAGAGAGATGCGGAAGAAACCGGGAGAGAATGGGAGGGGATGCAAATGGGAGAGGGATATGGATGAGAGAGGGAGAAAGACTAGAGAGAGACAGGATAGAAGAGGGACTCAGATGGGAGAGGGATGTGGATGAGAGAGGGACATATACTACAGAGAGACAGGATAAAAGAGGGACTGAGATGGGAGAGGGATGTGGATGAGAGAGGGACAAAGACTAGAGAGAGACAGGATAGAAGATGGACTAAGATGGGAGAGGGATGTGGATGAGAGAGGGACAAAGACTAGAGAGAGACAGGATAGAAGATGGACTAAGATGGGAGAGGGATGTGGATGAGAGAGGGACATATACTACAGAGATACAGGATAAAAGAGGGACTGAGATGG
Organism: Brienomyrus brachyistius; assembly: GCF_023856365.1. Taxonomy (NCBI): domain Eukaryota; kingdom Metazoa; phylum Chordata; class Actinopteri; order Osteoglossiformes; family Mormyridae; genus Brienomyrus; species Brienomyrus brachyistius. The sequence continues at coordinate 20,701,329 of NC_064542.1, forward strand.
GAGAGGGATGTGGATGAGAGAGGGACAAAGACTAGAGAGAGACAGGATAGAAGATGGACTCAGATGGGAGAGGGATGTGGATGAGAGAGGGACACAGACTAGAGAGAGACAGGATAGAAGAGGGACTCAGATGGGAGAGGGATGTGGATGAGAGAGGGACATAGACTACAGAGATACAGGATAAAAGAGGGACTGAGATGGGAGAGGGATGTGGATGAGAGAGGGACAAAGACTAGAGAGAGACAGGATAGAAGAGGGACTCAGATGGGAGAGGGATGTGGATGAGAGAGGGACATAGACTACAGAGACACAGGATAGAAGAGGGACTCAGATAGGAGAGGGATGTGGATGAGAGAGGGACACAGACTACAGAGACACAGGATAGAAGATGGACTCAGATGGGAGAAGGATGGGGATGAGAGAGGGACAAAGACTAGAGATAGACAGGATAGAAGATGGACTCAGATGGCAGAGGGATGTGGATGAGAGAGGGACAAAGACTACAGAGACACAGGATAAAAGAGGGACCGAGATGGGAGAGGGATGTGGATGAGAGAGGGACAAGATGGTAGAGGGACGCAGAAATGAGAGGAAGGTCAACAAGAGAGGGACATAGAGGGGAGAGGGATATGGATGGGACAGGAAGGCAGATGGGAGAGGGACGCGGATGGGAGAGGGACTCCAACGAAGACAGGGCTCGTACTTTTCAGCAGGTCCTGCTCCGAGTCAGATGGGAAGGCCCAGTCGGGGAACAACTCGGTGAAGCTCAGGCCCGGGTACTGCGGCTTGTTCATCACGTAGTTCCTCACCGTCTCCATCAGGCGGCTCATGAAATCCACCGAGGGTGTGCCCAAGACCTCGATAACTTTGTTCCACTGGTCAATGTCTGCAGGATGGCCGGGTGGTTTAGGAAAACGGCTCGTGGTCGAAGCCTGGTCAGTTTAGCGGGCTACTTGTGCCTGGGCATCTGCACGCCCGCAGAGTCCTTTAGAAATGAGTAGGTTTTATATTTCTGAGATGCCAATAATACATTTGAAATCAATTCAGTTTTAAACGATTAATTGCGATGGCTGTCAAATGAAGGGTGTGAGAGGTAGAGGCAGAGGGTGGGCGGAGACAGGAGGGCAGGATCATGTGACCAGTCAGGCGACGGGCACTGTTTACAGTGACCCCCCAAATTCCTCACAATTTTCTATTTCTCTTTTCTCATCTTGTTTTGATGGCAACCCCAGACCAGTCTTCCCTCCATAATGAACCCAAACATCCGTGCGAAATGTTTGTGGGAAATACCTAGCTTTTTCTTCCAAAATAGATTGTTGTTTTTGTTTCATAAAAAAAAGGCTGTTTTCTCCCATTTGCCCTCTCTGGTGCCCGACAGAAAGCAGTTTCCTTTATCGGATCCCTTTCCAACCATGCGGTTCTATTCACCAGGCTGGCAGGTCATTCCTACATTTAACATAAACATTTTCTCAAATACACATCAGCACGCCCCGATCCGCTTTGAGAAAACAGACATAAGAAGCGAAAGCGTTATGATTAACGACAATTTGTTTTTCCTCAGTCAAGGCCAGTTAACAGAGCATCAAGCGAGAACAGGAGCCGACGTTCCCAGTCTGCTGCCAGCACTACGACTGAAACCCACTGGTGCATGTGACACGGGAGATTAAAAGGTGGTCTGCAGCACAATGAGACACAGTACAGAGATAGTAAGAGCATGAACCGAAAAAAAGTCATTTCTAAAAAACTTGCGCAAGGAGATGAGATGGGCCACGGGTCTTCAGACCTGGAAATGGGAGGGAGTGCCAATATAAATGTAAATCGTTTCCAGGCTGGGAGACAGATCAGGTGGGCCCTGTATAGAAAAAGGTAATAAAAGCTTGTCAAAAAAAAATGAAGGAATAAGAGAAAAAGTCTTCTTCTCCCAAAGGTTCCCCAGTGAAAGATGTGCACCAGGGCAAAACTCAACAACTTAATGCTTGCAAATCACTCTCCAATAAAGTGATTAGTTCCCTGTGGTGTCACAGTCACACTGGCGGGGAAAAAAAAAAATCTGTGATTTCTCAGGGCGTGTCCAAACGCCTCTGCAAACTGTCGGTGGAGAAGGAACGACAGTTTAGGGTGATTAAAAAAACAACAAAAAAATGGGGATCGAAAGACCAAAAAAAACTGACAAGAGGGAGAAAGGATACGATCTGTGCCCTGGAAGATGACGCTGCCTTTGACCATCTCTCCCATGATGCATCCCACTGACCAGATGTCCACTGAGAAGGACAGACAGCTGAGGTCAGCACAGCTCACAGACAGGCGGACAAGGTCGTCTACAAAAGAATACAGCCCCCCCTTGCCCCAGGCAAAGTGTATCAGTACTGCGTGAAGAGAATTAAGAGGGCAGTCGCGGCATCAGAAGAAGCGCCCGAGGCATGATGTGCACTTTCTGTTTTTGGAGAACAAACTCCCATTGACTGGGACACCGTTAATCCCAAATTTCCGCGTTTCCGGTTCTAGCCGTAAGGTTGATCAAATTATAAAAATTATTCATGAAGATCACTGCGAAGAGGCAGCAGCCACAGGTGATGACCGACGGCTCATTAATCAGACACGTTCCTACAAGTCAATGCAAATAATTACACGGCGGGCTGAAGCAGCGCCAAGCCGATGAGGGCCTGGGTTATCCTCGGCTCCTGTTGTGTTCCTCCGACGTGGGAACGCGGCCCAGTCACGTCACAGCAATGCAACTCCACGGGATGTCAGTTGCAATATGGCCGACTGACCAGCGATCTGTTATCTGACTGGGACCAGTACATATAACGGGCAAGGACAGCCACCCTACTGGCCACTCAGACTCAACTAATGTATTTTATCGATCGGATCCCACAGAACAGAAAAGTTCCTCACTGAGAATACAGAGGAGGACAAAGGACTCATATCACCATTGGCTCCTGGAGCAGGACCCTTATACCCAGTTGTTCCAGAGATGCTCACTGGTCCTATTCTCTGATCCTCTAGTGGAAAGTTCTTCCAGAAAGTACAAATCCAGACAAAGATTTTGTTTCAACCACCCAGTTGAGTACTCTGTGACTCTTTATATTTAACTGGTTGGTTCAAACAAAACCTTGGTCTGGATTTTTACTTTCTAGACCTGAACTTTCCACTTCTGACTGTAATGAATTACTTTTGTGAGTAACTTCCCCAACACTGATGTCACTCTTGGACAAAAGCATCTGATAAATAAAAATAAATGTAGGAGGAGGCGGGTCTCTGAAGTCAGGCTCTTTCTGTACCGTTCTCTTTGTACTTCATTCCCAGAATAACCTCGGGGGCCCGGTAGTATCGCGTCACTACGTAAGGAGTCATCATGAAGCTGGTACAGGCCGTCCTGGCCAGGCCGAAGTCCAGGATCTTCAGGCTGCAGTCAGACTTCACCACAATGTTGCTGGGTTTCAGGTCCTGTGGATATGCCACGATTAATCTGTAAGTTAACACGATCGATTATTCTGCTTTTCTTCACGCTGTGTATCTTCTCACCGGCTTTGAAACCCGACCAGCCAAAAATAACTGGGCACATCCACACACATTACAGAGGATTTATACCTGGTGTCATGGCCGATTTGGCTCTCACTGATCCCCCAGGAGCCCCTCGTACCCACCCTGTGGATGATGCCAGCAGAGTGAAGGTGTCGGATGCCGCACAGGATCTGGTACAGGAGGTAGGACATCCTCTCATGGTCCAGGTCCATATGGATCACCTGGCACAGGCTGGCGTCCATCAGCTCCATCACCAGGTACCTGGAGGAGCAGCAAACGACTGTCCAACCAGCACGACCCCCATAAGCCCAAACTCAGGGCATTACAAAGAGTCTGACACAGACTAGGGCCCTCAACCCAGCCTCTCTTCCTTTAAGATCTCCCTCAACGACATGACCTAACAGAGGGACAAAACCGGTAAATCAACCCTGCTAACCAAAGCGAAAAATCCTAAAAAGCAGGAGACTGGTGTACAAAGGGAGAAATCTGTTACTTAATACATATTTTATTAATCAAATCTTATATTGTGCCAATGGAACATTACATGGATGTGACATATCAGGACCTGGCATTTCAGGCCACCGGCAATCAACAGTTTTTTAAATGATTTATGCTTCAAGGCTTGATAAACCAATTTCTGTAATGGAACTTCGATCGGCTGGAAAGAGGCCTAGTAAGTCCAGGAACCGATGACAGGACCTGCATCACATTCTGGCAGAGGAGGCACCAAAGAGCATGAGGTCTTACAGATCTTGGAACTTCTCCAGCGACTTCTGGGGTGTGAAGACATTGATGAGCCTGATGATCTGAGGGGAGAGATGAGGCATAAAGCAGGCGTCATGGAAACGGGCACGGGAGACAGGCGAGCCCACAGGAAGACGTCGGTGGGGGGGTGACGTACGTTTTTGTGGTTAACGCACTTGAGAAGCACCAGTTCCCTGTAGGCCCGCTTGGCGTGGGTCTCATTCTGGAAGGGCCGGCTCAATTTCTTCACTGCCACAGGGATGCCCAGGACCGTGTCAAGCGCCGAGCTTTTAGAGGGAAGGCGAGAGATGTTCAAAGTTTTTACGAATGAATAGATGCTGATTGCTTTCAATAAATCAATCAGCAACCGTTACCAGATGGTTTAATTCAAAGTATTAGACAATACAGATTATGTTCACAACCATGGACCGGAAGACGACAGGCTAGGAAGAACATGTACTGGCTGGCATAAGCAGTAGGCATTCCCGGCTCCTCACCAAACGATGCCCTGGGCACCGGAACCGATGGGCCGCAGCTGCTGGTAACGCCTCAGCACGGTGAAGGTGGAGTCGCCCACCTGCACGCTGTAGAACTGGCCATCTGCCTCACTCATGGTGCCACCTCCTGGCAATCAGATCAGACCTGCGGGGAGTCGCAGTCAGGCTGGGGCAGCCAGGATAAGTCTCCCCCCCACCCACCCCCTGGGATTTTGCTGATGCACACCATTAATCGCATATAATTATTACACACAACACTAATTAAACCATTCCTACTATTTCAATATAAAAACCGGTTTATTACTGGTTACTCATGACAGGTAATATTTAAATAACACCCTGGACCAAGACAATTTGGTTATACTGACCAAAACACATAATTCAGTATAACATCCATCCATCCATCCATCCACAGGGCCAGCTTCTACCGAAGCAAAGAAGCAGAAAGTATAACATGAACCAGTTCTGTTGGGATGCTGTTAAGGTAGAATGATACATTTCTCATAGACAGACATGTGTGTGTGTGTGTACACACACACACACACACGCACACACATACAGTGTGTCCCACAGCAGCGCAGAGATTTGGATCAGAACCACGGGCCATAAATCGTCCTGCGGACCTTCGGCTGCTGCGGCAACACCGGCCAAAGACGGCAAATTCTCAGAGGGTTTTCAGAACAGCAATTACTCCCCCAGTCTGTTTTAACAGACACACTGTCTGCAGGCTTGCTCTCTCCCCCTCCCTCTATATCTGTCCACCGCCGAACGCCCCAGGGAAAGTGAACAGGCTGGGCCCTTTAGTCATGTCACTCAGGTGAGCCACATGTGCACGTAGGAAAAAAAAAAATCACACTAACAGTGTGAGGCAGAACCCAAACACACTCACTGCAAGAAGCGAAATATCTAACCGAAAACGACCTAAGAAAAACACAACCCAAGAAAGTGCAAGGGGGGGGGGGGGGTGTCTGGAGCAGTCAGCCAAAGGGGAGGGGAATCAACCCCATCACCAGTATTGGCATCAGATGCAATGGCATCCAGTGACCAGCATTAGGGAGTCGCTACAAACCCCTCTGCCAAATTCACCACTGGCCACTAGGGGGCCCTGACCACCACTGAGTAGGTGTGAGGCTCACGGGGAGACATTGACACAGTACAGGCAGAAAGAGGGTGTGTTATCAGGCTGTATGCTGTAGAGAACACACAGGTTTTTATAATCTAAAACCAGGAAACAACTTTTGAACTCTGACGATTAATTAGAGGCTACAACACACGCAGCATACACCTTACAAGACATGTAAGCGGCAGTGAAAACATTGATACATAATTGTTATATATCAGCCAATAGCAGCCCTGACAGTGCTGTAACCACGACCCACAAAGTTATGTAGACTGTTATGTCTCCATGGCGACAGCCCAGCTCAGGACGACCAGCAGCGGTGGATCATTACGCCCGTAACCCAAACCCTCCTAGTACGAGCCTCTGGGTGCCATAAAGCTCATTCCGTCTGGGCTTCATGCTCCGCTCCGCAAGGATTTAAGCTGGAATCAAGGACTAAGTAACCTGTGACTTGAAGCCACGCTGTAAAGACATCGACAGGATTAATCATACAGACGCATGATCCACAGAGCCAGATTGAAGAACGCGCTACATTGAGAAACGAAATAAAACGTCTTTCAGAAAACAGATAATATCTTATAGAAAAGTAGACGCTGAATTAATATTAAGGGGCTCATCAAAGTGCAGGTTGTAGTGAAGGAGACTGTAGTTGTAATAGCAGTGGACTTTCCACTAGGTGGCAGCAGTGTCTGGCTGGGACACGACGTACTGCTGAAGCACCCCAACAAACCCTGAACAACGGTGATGTAATGTGCAACCTTAGGTTTAAATACAATATGGGCAGGAGCGCAGATGGATGGGCGGGGTGGGGGTGATGGAGCTGAATAACGGGAATATGGCGTCAACTGGCGGGCTCTCACATTGTGGACAGCTCACCCTCCTTTGCCAGCACTCTGTCTGCACCGACTCAGCCTCCCCTGACTCGCCTCTCATCACGCAGTCACCACTCATCCTTCTTTGCCAGCGATCCGTCTCCACCTTTTCTCCTCAGGTATTGTCATGTAGCACTTCCCTCCTTGTTCCGATCGATCGCTCCATTTCTTTCTCTGCCTTCGACCTCCATCATCTCTCTCTGGAAATACATTCTTATTTTTTCTGCTTGTGGCGGGGGGGGGGGGGGGGGGGGTGACTGAAACTTGGAGGCATCACACTATTCCCACTGGCAGTTAATACCATGTACTATATGTAACATTCCTAACTAGTCCCACTGGCAGTTAATACCATGTACTATATGTAACATTCCTAACTAGTCCCACTGGCAGTTAATACCATGTACTAAATGTAACATTCCTAACTAGTCCCACTGACAGTTAATACCATGTACTATATGTAACATTCCTAACTAGTCCCACTGGCAGTTAATACCATGTACTATATGTAACATTCCTAACTAGTCCCACTGGCAGTTAATACCATGTACTATATGTAACATTCCTAACTAGTCCCACTGGCAGTTAATACCATGTACTATATGTAACATTCCTAACTAGTCCCACTGGCAGTTAATACCATGTACTAAATGTAACATTCCTAACTAGTCCCACTGGCAGTTAATACCATGTACTATATGTAACATTCCTAACTAGTCCCACAGGCAGTTAATACCATGTACTACACTGAACAAAAATATAAACGCAACACTTTTGTTTTTGCTCCCATTTTTCATGAGATGGACTTAAAGATCTACAATTCATTCCAGATACACAATATTACCATTTCTCTCAAACATTTCTCACAAATCAGTCTAAATGTGTGATAGTGAGCACTTCTGCTTTGCTGAGATAATCCATCCCACCTCACAGGTGTGCCACATCAAGATGCTGATCTGACATCATGGGTAGTGCACAGGTGTACCTTATACTGCCCACAATAAAAGGCCACCCTGGAATGTGCAGTTTTGTCTCACAGCAAAATGCCACAGATGCCACAAGCATTGAGGGAGCGTGCAATTGGCATGCTGACAGCAGGAATGTCAACCAGATCTGTTGCTCGTGCATTGAATGTTCATTTCTCAACCATAAGCCGTCTCCAAAGGCGTTTCAGAGAATATGGCAGTACATCCAACCGGCCTCACAACCGCAGACCACGTGTAACCACACCAGCCCAGGACCTCCACATCCAGCAGGTTCACCTCCAAGATCGTCTGAGACCAGCCACTCAGACAGATAATGCACGGCCCCATGTTGCAAGGATCTGTACACAGTTCTTGGAAGCTGAAAATGTCCCAGTTCTTGCATGGCCAGCATACTCACCGGACATGTCACCCGTTGAGCATGTTTGGGATGTGCTTGACCGGCGTATACGACAGCGTGTACCAGTTCCCACTAATATCCAACAACTTCGCACAGCCATTGAAGAGGAGTGGACCAACATTCCACAGGCCACAATTGACAATCTGATAAACTCTATGCGAAGAAGATGTGTTGCATTGCATGAGGCAAATGGTGGTCACACCAGATACTGACCGGTTCTGAGTCCCCAGACCCCCAATAAAGCAAAAAACTGCACATTCCAGGGTGGCCTTTTATTGTGGGCAGTATAAGGTACACCTGTGCACTACCCATGATGTCAGATCAGCATCTTGATGTGGCACACCTGTGAGGTGGGATGGATTATCTCAGCAAAGCAGAAGTGCTCACTATCACACATTTAGACTGATTTGTGAGAAATGTTTGAGAGAAATGGTAATATTGTGTATCTGGAATGAATTGTAGGTCTTTAAGTCCATCTCATGAAAAATGGGAGCAGAAACAAGAGTGTTGCGTTTATATTTTTGTTCAGTATATATGTAACATTCCTAACTAGTCCCACAGGCAGTAAATACCATGTACTATATGTAACATTCCTAACTAGTCCCACTGGTAGTTAATACCATGTACTATATGTAACATTCCTAACTAGTCCCACTGGCAGTTAATAACATGTACTAAATGTAACATTCCTAAATATTCCCACTGGCCGTTAATACCATGTACTTAATATACCATCCCTAACTAGTCCCACTGGTGATTAATTACACACATTTAATGTAATATCCCTAATTAGTTACACAAGAATATTACGGCTAGTACATGTCATCACCAAACGAGTCCCGCTGGTAATTAAGGGTGCCATAGAATGTATTTTTTCTCAGTATTTAGAAATTTCTGGTGTCTTCATACAAGGGTTATGAACTTGGTTTGGCTAAAAATGCCTAGAAGCGCTTTTATAGGCTTAATAACAGCCCTATAATTTGGCTCTAGAATGCAACAGGCCGACTTCCCTTTTTTAGTAAGCTCATTAATATGTTGATGAGCTCTGCTCTGATTGGCTGAGAAAGTTGAAGTTTCTTTCAAGTCAATTAGAGGGTAATATTCTCGCTCACATGCCAACACTGAAAGAAGTCGCACTATCAGCTGATCACCTCCACAATTTGAGAGTGAAATGCACATGATTTCTTCTCCCTTTACTTATAGTGTGGATAATGCACCCAGTGATGTCCAGCATGAACTCATTGATCTGCAGTCTGATAATCTACTGGCAGAGCGTTTTAAGTCAGTATCACTGGTAGAGTTTTATTCCTCTCTCATAGAGGAAATCTTCCCACACTCGAGGAGGCATGCTCAGAGGATGTCGGTTCTCTTCGGATTTACTTAAATCGATGAACAAACATTCTCAGTGAGGAAGTTTAACAAATCCAGATATAGATCTTCTCTTAGTGATGATCACTAGTGTGCTGTCCTTCCACCTCAGATATTCAACCTGACTTCAGTGCACTTGTTGAAGCCCAAAACAGGTTAGATTTCACTCCCTGAACACTAGAAGAACTGAGGTAAACCAAATGCACATTTTCTAAATAGTTTTTTTTTATAAACGTTCCTTAAATAGTGCAATAATTCTGTGCTCCACCCTTGTTTGACTGTTTGACATGTTTGGGTTATTGTGCTTTATCAATGTAGGTTGATGCTGCTATATTCCAGCCATCTAAAACCATTCCAATTTCTCACGTGGCCCCTTTAGAAAAATAATTGCCCAGCCCTGATCTAGAACCATCATCTCTACAATCATGTGAGGCTTAACACTTCGGTCGACAACGGACCGCATCTATGACGGTGTTCCCATAGGATTATAATGCAGTTGAAAAATTTCTATCGTCTAGTGATGTTGTAGCACAACACATTGCTCACCTGTTTGTAATGCTGTGGCAAATACCCCCACTGCAGTATAGCGCATACAGTTATGGACGGTACATAATACTGAAATGATAAACTGGTTTATGCATTTACTACACTATACATGACATTGTTACTTTAGAGTCTACTTCAAATTTGCCAGTTGACTCAAATACTCCAACTTCAGCCTCTCATCACCGTGTTTAGCATCGCAACAAGAACATTGTAATTATTTTACACCTCAGTCAACAGATGACTGTACGACGCCAGCTATCGTCAAGAACTCCAAAACGGCAAGCTGAGAAGCTCATAAAAGCTCATAAATGTGTTGTTTGCAATGAGTTACTTTGGTATCGTCTGATATTTCTCTAGCTAACCAGAAGTAGGCTACAGCCAGTGCAGAAGCCTCTTGTCGATGTCAGTATCCCGGACTGAGTAATGCTGATTACTACTTCCCTGATTCCCAGGGATACGTTTCCCAAAAGCATAGCTGCTGCATTAGCAACTTACATAACTGAGCCAATGCAACTGAACAGTTCTAACTGTGTAAGTTGCTAATGTGAGCTTTTGGGAAACATACCCCTGAACAGGACTAACCTTCTTAGTCTACTAGCAATAAATAACCTTATACAATTGGCTATCAGAATGTATTTTTTCCCTCACCAGATGCACATTTTTATGCATGCCCCTCGAGAGAGAAAGCATGTTGCAGGATGTGCATATTTGGTTAAGAGCTGTAGTCCAAGGATTTATGAATCAACCCATTGTACCATTTCTTTGACATATATGGGATTTATGTGTGACCCATCACCACGAAATGAGTCTTAAGTCGCACTGGTAGAAATGCACCCATAAGACTCATTTCGTGGTGATGGGTCACATATTTGAACAACTGTGTCTGAGATTCATGGTAGGTCAGTTCCATGCACCGAACTCTCCTCATTCAGTTATGTCGCATTTTCATTCTGTGGCACCATTCAGGGACGGACGGATTCAGCGGGGCCGCTGCCCAGGGGCCCTTGGGGTGCAGGGGGCCTGTGGGGCCCCTAGCCCAAAACAATTTGCAACGCTTATCAACAATGTATTTTCGTTTGTCTATTTCAGAGGGCCTACATTCTTTGATCCTCTGCCTACAAGGGCCACTGACCCTATAGGGAGGGCGTTTGGCTGCTCAGGGCCCTTGAATTGTGGTGGTTGTGGTGGTGGTGCTGGTGGTGGTGGTGGGGGGGGGCCCTCGCGAACGTTTTGCCCAGGGGCCCACACAACCCATAATCCGTCCCTGGCACCATTAATAACATGCACAAAATGTACGTCTTCTAATGTCACATTCCTATCTAGTCCCACTGGTGATGAATGACACGTACTACACTTAATATCCCTAACTAGTTCTGATTGCAGTCAATAGCACACACCAAATTTAACATCCCTAATTAATCCCACTGGTGACTAGTTATATGCACTTAATGTAACAACCCAAACTAGTACCAGTAGCAGCTAATAACCCGTACTAAATATATGAATACCAATTGGTCCCACTGGCAGCTAATAGCATATAAATGTAATAACCCTAACTAGTCCCACTGTTAGTTAATGACATTACTATTCCCCCAAAGTCACATACAAACTGCATTTATAGGACCTGCAATCATTACACATAATACATATTTGAACACACGCTTTTTCCTGTTATTAAGGTGGACAAGAAAAGTGATCTAGATACGAACCCCAGTTTCATCTCCTGCTGCTGCATCCTACAGGATTTGGGGGGGAGGGGGGTCATCTTCTAACTCACTGAGACCACTGACACCTGTTTTTTTTTTGATTGCAAGCACGGATAATTCGATAATTGAGTGTTCCCTTAATTTGGACCACACACGCGCGCGCGCGCGCGCGCACACACACACACACACACACACACACACACACACACACACACACACACACACACACACACACACACACACACACAAACTAATGTTGCCTTCAGGATGCTTTTATATCATGAAGCAAACCTACTGTTAAGGCATTAAGTAACATCAAGTAACTAATATAAAACATAATAAAATGAGAGAAAACACAGGTGCCCTTGGGGGTGACATCATAAGATGATCGAGGTCCCTTAAGGCCAGAGTTATGTGAGTCACCAAGGAGTGACGTCCACTGCAGATCATAGCCCGTACACTGCAGATCATAGCCCGTACTCTGCAGATCATAGCCCGTCCACTGCAGATCATAGCCCGTCCACTGCAGATCATAGCCCGTCCACTGCAGATCATAGCCCGTACACTGCAGATCATAGCCCGCCCACTGCAGATCATAGCCCGTCCACTGCAGGCTGCACTGGCGCATTACCAGATCGTGGAGAGAAGGTGGAGAGCCGACTTTTAAAACCTCACCCACCTGAAATCCCAGGCCTCAATGACTCTGTCAATACATTAGGGCATTCAAGGGAAAGCAGAAAAACAACAGAGAGATATAAATAAAATATAGAATCCATAACACACTAAGCATTTTGATTTATATACTGGGAACAAATTCCAGAGTGTCTTGCAAATTGTCAGCAGCTCACTGACATGTGCAGCTTCTTGGAAGTCTGTCATTCCACTGTTTAGTGCCAGTAAAACTGGCCGGCAAATTTTAGTGCCGTAACATTATATTGCGGGATACAGTATTTTGATGGTAGTTTAAAAAGCAACGCCATTCCAGTATTTTCCCAAGAAATCGCCGAGTGGAGAGGGTGGGGTAATTTCCCTGGCAATACAGTAACACCCCCCCCCTCATTGTTCCTAATCTGCCTCCCTGAAATCAGTATGTCCAATGTTAGGTGTCTGGTGACAAATAGCTCAGACCAGCACAGACACAGAAGATCTCAGATCTGGGCAGCAACATCTGATGAACTTCCTTCTATGAGCTTATAAACAGATACGCAGAGCTACGAAGGAAAAAGATCTCAGCTGCGTCGACGGTGTAAATAATAAGAATTAATAATAAATAATAATAGTAAACGATAAAAGCACAAACCATGATTTTCCCACATGCTGAACTTCCTTCCAGGTACAGACAGCAATTTTAAAGAAAGAAAGACACACTCATGGGCACAGATTGCGTGGTGGGGGGGGGGGGGGGGGGGGGGGGGTCTCCACGGGGGTAGGATTTTGGATGGTCAGCATAACACCGGAATGGACTGGAAAGCATATCCCTCTGCCTGCCATATCATGGAAACACATTCCTAAGCATCACCCCCCCAGGAAGCTAGTAAAATGATTCACACCCAAAAGGAAGTACAGTACAATATCCGGCTGAATGCTACCGGACCGGCTCAGTGGTGACAGGCCTGGCACCACGTTATGTGTAAGAATTGCTCAGCTGTGACCATCAAGCAAAAGGACTGAGACTGAAAGGAAAGAGTCCAAAACACTGGTCAAAAACAAGAGACAGTGCTTTATGTTAGGCTCGAGTCAATGAATGCTAAAGTCATATATGGACTGTGATTTTGTGGGGATTAGTCCATTTTTGGATGGGAGGGGGGTATATGGGTATATGGCCTGGGAAAGTGCTGTATTACCACCTCTCATGTTCTTCACATGTTTTACGGGAGATCAGGGAGAGGAATGCAAGTGAGAGAAGTATCATAAAACACTACACCCTGAAATGAAAGGCATGCATCATGCATGAGCACAAAGACACCCCTCAAACGTCCAGAACCCCGGGTGCACCACACCAGCTGAGAATGCCAGCAGCACCGCCATCATTTGCTCCTGGGGAGAGAATCACTGCTCTGCCACTTTCTTGAGCCGCTGCGTCCAGAAGTGTTTCCATACCTCCTTATTGTGTTCTAGAAAGCCCCATCACCTGCCTCTTATTGTGTATTGATCTATTAGCCTGATACCCTGTGGTTATACCACTGCCCTACCAGCAGGGGGTGCCGCATTTTTCAGCAGGCAGTTAAAATCCTCAAGTCTTGGCATGTGGACATCATTAATAAAATTTCGGTTTATACGATGCAGTATAATGACTCCGCAGTTCAGAATAGTGACTTCAGCTACATTATTGATATGGAAAGGCTTTCTATCCAATTAACAGGTCGATTTTGATTGCAAATCAAATAAGGTCCCTGTTTACTTGAAAGTTAGCAACAGGGTGCACAGAGGCTCACAGATTGGTTTTCCCTGCACGGCGCCCCGAGCAGCTTGAAAAAGACTTGGTCTCGGCCATCTTACTTCAGCATCCAATGGCTCCCCTGTGTCACAAACTTGCACTTATTTCACTTTAACTTCCTTCAGGCCAGAGATAATGTGAGCTGTACCGAAACGGGCCCGGAAGGAGAGAGTCCCAGAACTGCACACCATCTGCAATCTATAAACTCAAGGTGACACTATTCAATCTGTTCTTTAACAGAAATGCTGTATATGTATGCATGTATACGCACAAACAAACACAGCCTCTCCCAGGGGTACGATGGGGTTACGCTCCGACAAACATATCGTAAGGCGAAAATGCATTTTAATACAGCACACCTAACCTAATAAACACCATAGCCTAGCCTAGCCTACAAAAAATGTTGAATATCTCATATAATTCATAGACTAATGCAGTGAAAGTAAAAAACATCGACCCATCGCAAAGTCAATATATTGTATGCCACTATAGAAGCATCTGCCAAAACAAAGCATCTGTCATTCCAGGCATTTTTATCTGACAGTTATTTTTCCCTTTATATTCACACACATGAATTCATATATTTATATATATATATACACGATATATGAGGTATTTTGTACAGACGCTTCCTAGGTTACGGTGGTCCGTCTTAAAATTCACAGCAGGGTCAGACAGTCCCTGAGGAAATTCAAGGGCCCAACAGTGACATCATTCTGATGACCGCAGGATTTCGTTCGAGCTAGTCGGAGCCACACGCTGCTGTCTGTTGTACCCTTGAGCAAGGAACTTAACCTGAATTTCCCCAGAATAGAACCAATGAATAGAAAGCAAGCACAAGCCTTATGCTGCTGCAGACACTGCCACGCTTTCCATTGATAAAAGAGTTTGGATTTCACATTACTGTGCATTCTGTGGACTCTGGGCCCCCTTAAGTGCCATCAGATGAGAACTATGTGTAAATGTAAAAATCCGGTTTCTTTTTTTTAAGTTATTTTCAGTCAGCGCGGAGCTTGATTCAAAATTCAAAAGTGTATGGATCAGCTTATCACTGTAAGTAAACCGTTCAAAAGTATGACATGCGGCTAGTCTCGGATTCATCAGCAGCGTGACGGAAGTGTGTCGGTCCGAATCGGCCCGTACGTCAGATCAGAGCGATCGAGCTGGGGGGCGGCGGGCGGCTGCGGTCTGATGCGGGGGGCTGTCATGGTCGCAGGTGCGTCTTACGGCCGGGCAGTCTTTGTGAATCCGCTGCCTTTTTTAGGCCAGAGACCCAACTCTAGGTCCCCCGGTAAATACCGGATACTTTACAACGATCGCCAATTCGGCCGTAGCGTGAACTTAGCGAGCATGGACGGTATTCCCCGCCTGCCGTCCTCACAAGCACCCGAAGCCCCCCTCCCCGTCGATCTGCGTAAGTAATTTCAATCCAGCGGCTGGCTCCACATGACAAGTCCAGCCCCATACTCTGCCACTGCGGCACCGTCAAAGACCATAGCGTACGGTGGTCGTGCCCCGGCTGCCGCCCCGGCTGCCATCCCGGCGGCGCCGACCCCCTCACGTCTCACTCCACAAACCGGGTGTCGCCAATGAAACTCACCGGCCGGGCTTCTTCTTCGTCTTCTTCTTCTCCCCCCTACTTCTCTTTGGGACTGCGGTAGAAGTAAAGAGCAGCGCAGGCAGGCGACGTAAATTCAGCCGCACTTACCGCGTCTCTCTCGCTTTCCCCGGATTACTCCCATGCACGGCACGGCACGACGCGGAAAGGAAGCAGGCTGTCCGCTACGGCATTCACGGCGGTACAGTTCGGACGGCCCGAGTTCCGCCCACCGAGGATCCGGATCACGCTCCCGATCCGGTTCCCGATCCCACATTCCCAGCCTCTGTCAGCGGCATGACTGGAAGGGGGGCGGCGCCTGGTCCCTAAACGCGCATTACGTCATCGCGGGCGGGGACGCGGAGGGGGCGTACGAAGGGAAAGCTCGTTCTGCTTCTGCAGGGACTGAGGAAAAGCTTCGTTTGCGGGAACAGAAAACTGGACACTGAGGCCTAGCCCAGTCTACTTAAATACATATGAATACAAATGCCTAATCCCTCTTTCATTTTACTTTTGCATTTGTTTGTTACTTTCAGTGAGACGGTTAAGGCTTTTCGTGCATGTGTGCATGAATGACTGACTTAACATCTTGAAGGGTCCGAGTATTTTACACTTTCGAGTTGTTGGATCTCTGAATATATTCTGGGGTAATTAATTGCATATCAAGAAAATGTGTTAGACTGTGACTGCATTTAGATATCTATAAATAGATAAATCAAAGGCAAACACAGGCTAGACAGACATATGATTGAAATGCACGAAGTGCCCAGCCAGTGTTTTTCTCAAAATCCCCATTCTTTCCCCTAAACTTAAGTTCGATGACGTTTTTAAATGCAAACACAGAGAGGAAACAATAAATGAATACGATCAATTTATATTTTTTATTTTTTTTTGTTTACAGTTTTTCCACGTTCACAGATCTATGCAGTCGCCAGTTACTGTAAAATATAAAATATAATCTTAATTAAAACAATTGATCATTACGTACTTAAATAGCCCAGGAACTGCTCACAGCTTTGAGAAAATGATATTGAAGAGATATAAACAAAGACTGGAGGAAAACATGTACTTTGGCATTAACAATTAAAATCATTATTCAAGGCTAATAAAACATTTTCTTGCAAAGCCATAAATAACCCAAAACGTGACAGTAAATATATATTTTAAAATCTGGAATGCACACTTTGTAAATAGTCAGGAATTTGTCCATGTAGTTAAACAAATGGGTAATATGTCCAATGATTTTTGTTAGATGCATTATGAAATTTGTTTGTCTAATAAAAAGTGCTGAAAATTCCCTTCGGGTCAGGGGGCTATTTGCAGCAAAAATGCCAGTTATTTCAAAGCAGCTACTGCCCCTTCAGAACCTCGGTGGAGTGCAATGTACTATTCCAAAAGAAAAACAGAAAGACAGATATGAAATCCTAACCTCCTTCATATTTGGTCTGAAGTTACATCTTTAAAAAGCAGAAATGCTGTTCAGGGCTTCCAGGCTTCCAGAAAGTTCTATCAGGCCTCCAAGCCTGTCTTTGGAGTTAGGTGGTTACTCTGGTCTGACTCGCTTCTGCCGGCTCTCGTCGACCTTTTGCCCCTAAAGCAGTTTTGGTCTCTGCAGTATTGCACAGAAGTACGACATTTACCAGATCTACCAAGTGAAAATTAGTTTTTTTGCCCCCAAAACTTGCTGGAGGCTTGGCTGCAGAAGCAGTGGAAAGCCTCCATGTATCTAGTCTGTTCTCCTCTCTCTACTTGAAAAAGCAGCTGATGCTGCATTGACTGCACCAAACTATGGTTTGCACACCTACAATACATCACTGTCCCAGGAAAAGCCACAGCTAAAAGACTGTGCATGTACCTCACATTTCCATGCTATAATAATAATAATAATGTAAATGTAATACACACACACACACACACACACATACATACACACACACACAATTGCACAAGAACTTCAAGAGTCCATCCTCTCATGCCTTTCAAAGGCTTATCATTCCCGTCCATGTCTACTCCACCGTCACAGATTTGGCCAAGTTCCTGGGATAATCCACCTGAAATTGGGAAAGCAGAGTAACAAACGCAAGAATGAATCCTTGGAGAATAAAAAAATAAGGCTAGGAAGGTAAAACGTTTCAAAAAACAAAGTGCATGGCTGATACTGCAGGATACAAATGTCATGTGAATTTGCGGTATAGATTTCAAGACGTTCAACACTCGCTATCGTTTTATTACCCAAGTTTGCAATGATGGAGCCTTTGGCCCCCAGATATCGATACACTGGTGATGTTACAGGTTGGGGAAGCACGTACGTCATATCCGCGCAGCACGGCCAGGTGGAAAGACATTAGCTGCAGAGGGATGACGCTGAGGATGCCCTGCAAGCAGTCCACCGTCTGAGGCAGCTCGATAGTCTTGTACGCGCTCTTTTTCACATCCGGGTCGTCCTGACAACACAGGACGATCGGTCGCCCCTGACACAGGCAAAGGGGGAAAGAAAGGAGATTGGGGTGAGTTATCATGTGATTTCCACTGCCAGCAACCATTGGTCAAACTGGTTTAGGAGATTTGG
The DNA here is from genome assembly GCF_023856365.1 of Brienomyrus brachyistius. NCBI lineage: Eukaryota > Metazoa > Chordata > Actinopteri > Osteoglossiformes > Mormyridae > Brienomyrus > Brienomyrus brachyistius. Next base: position 20,719,690 of record NC_064542.1, read on the forward strand.
TGTCAGGGGAACTAGGACGTCGCGTTGTCCGTATGAGTCAGTCTTGGCCAGAAATGGGATAAGCTCAAGACATGGTAACAGAGCTCTTTTCGAAAACGTGCCTGACCTAATGCATGCGTGAAAAGTGTGCCTCACCTGTCTCGCAGTGACCTGCTGCAGCGCGTTGTGACACTTGGTGTAGCAACCATCACGCACCATCACCATGATGACGGGCATGTCGTTGTCGACCAAGGCCAGCGGTCCGTGTTTCAGCTCCCCGGCCAGAATTCCCTCAGAGTGCATGTACGTGATCTCCTTGATTTTCTGCCAGCAAGACATTGAGAAGCGATCTGAAGCCAATCTAGACACAATGGCTGGTAGACCAGCATTACGCTGGTGAGTGTTCAGTTGATTTTGCCATTTGAGTTCTTGGTGAGGGAGCTGTGAGACTCACCAGCGCCCCCTCCAGGCAGGTAGCGTAGTGGAAACCTCGACCCATGACCAACAGTGACCTCTGCTGGTACAGCTCATCTGCAATGCTCTTGATCTTACTGTCCAGCTCCAGCACCTTCTTGATCAGCTCTGATGATTGGAAAGAAAACAAAATATTTATAACCTTTTAAAAGGAAAGGATGTGGAAAGAATTAGCATAGGAAAGAAGAGAAAGTGGATGGGGAGGCTACTCTATTTGCGGCTTATACTGGGTGGGTGACTGCTCAAGCCGAGGACGGATGCCCTGCTGCGTGAGAACTTCCATGCGTTTGGTTAGAAGGGGGTGACGGGAGTTTAGCCGGCCGACTGGCCCTGACCTGGCAGCATCCGCAGCCCATTGATAATTTCCAGCCTCCTCTTCTGCAGGGAGATTCTGTCCTCACTCATCATCAGCCCAAACATCACGAGGGCCACAAACTGGCTCGTGTAGGCCTGCGAAAGGCACAGCAGATAAGTCCCGCGTGTCCAAGTGAGCGATGCTGGCAGGCGTACCTCCCGAGTGCTGCCGTCCCGCGTTACCTTGGTGCTGGCCACTCCGATCTCAGGCCCCGCGTTGATGTGAACGCCGCAGTCAGTTTCTCGGGAGATGGAGCTGCCCACGGTGTTGGTCACACCCACAGTCAGCGCCCCACGCTCTTTGCAGTACCGCAAGGCCATCAGGGTGTCGGCAGTCTCTCCTGGTGGGGGGATACCGTCAGTGACTTCCCAAAGGGAACTACAGGAGCTACCACACACAAAATGTCGTACGTGGAACAACATCTGCCTAGAAGGCAAGTCTTGGTGACAGTGGTCGGGAGCTAGAACCCTGCATACCAGACTGGCTGATGAAAAAGCAGACGTCGTCCCTGAACACGGGCGTGATGCGGTCCAGGAAGTCACTGGCTAGCTCGACCATCACCGGCAGCTCCGTCAGCTCCTCCAGAATCTGTCGGGTCTGAAGGTGGAAAAAGAAGAGAAGAAATTGAATGTGGCGTAGCCGGATTGTGGATCGATTGCCAGAAGTTTATGTGAGGTCAGCTGGACAGGCGTAACTGTGTAGCCAAACTGGCTCAAAACATTTTGCTTATAAAGGAATATAGCGTGAAATGATATGAATTAACCATTGTTTTCCCAATCAAAAGTTTTGCTAAATGCATAAAATACAATCACATCTCCAGAACATCCCATCTAACTTTTAAGTTGACATGGCTGAGAAGATGACATGAGAAGCTGGGAGGTTCAGATCAGAAGCCTGGGACCCAGGCTGGTCGAGGGGCGTGTTCTCAGAATGGCTCGCTTTAACTGAAACTGCTTCTCATTGGCCACTCACCGCCACCCCGGCGTGGAAGCTCGTCCCGCAGCCAATCAGGATGAGCCGTCGGCAGCGCTTGATCTCCTTCAGGTGGTCCTTCAGCCCACCCAGCATCACTTTGGAGGGGCGTGGCAACAAAAAGACATGGTTGTGTGGTTAAAATGTCATTGAACAGAGAGCAGCAAAGCGGTTTACGTCCCAGGAGGGCCCGGCTGTAGCAAAGTACTTCACTGGAATTGCTTCAAAATCTGCACAGAAGCCTTACCCAGGAAACTACATCCATCTTCCAAAGCACTCATCGACTGAGCCTAAAGCTTATCTCAGGAAGCTTAGAAAGAAGGCTGTAGAACACCCAGGATGGGTTGCCAGTCTATCTGAAGGCGCAAAAGCATAAACACTATGGGCAATTTAGAGATGCCAGCTTACTTAACCACGTTTTTGGACTACAGGAAGATACTCACACAAACAAGCCAGGAAAAGAGGGGACCGATTCTGCATGTTTTTGAGTTTTTCTGGGTTAAGGTGACCACCGCAGGACCCCGGAGAGCCAGAACAAAATGTGAGCTCAATGATAGTGAACGATAGGGCTGAATGATATTGGAAACATTCGAATGGATATTCGAAATATCGTGATTCGTATCTTTGCGATATATGGTGATATTATTTAGGTAGAAAAGGAGTCAAACACTCGCCCAAAATAAACTACAGCCAAATACAACATGTTATTATCTAACAACAGAGACGGTCAAATAAGCTGGTGTTGTTGTCATGACACAAAGCAGTACCGGTAAATCACTTGCTTTTGCTCGATGTCGTCTCTGCGGAATCCAGAATTCTTTTGGTGACCAGTTATTGTTTGCTTTTACTAAATGTGCTAAATTTCTCACAAACACAGGGGCTGCATGGGGGTGCAGTGGTTAGCACTGTTACCTCACACCTCTGGGACCCGGGTTCAAGTCTCCGCCTGGGTTACATGTGTGTGGAGTTTGCATGTTCTCCCCATGTCGTCGTGGGGTTTCCTCCGGGTACTCCGGTTTCTCCGCACAGTCCAAAAACATGCTGAGGCTAATTGGAGTTGCTAAATTGCCGATAGGAGTACATGTATGTGTGAATGGTGTGTGAGTGTGCCCTGCGATGGGCTGGCACTGATTTTTGTACATATACTAGATAATCTTTAGAACTGCAAACCTTGTTTTGTCTCCTATGTCAGAGCAATTAATCTCAACCCAGTCTTGCAGTATGAAAATTGCATGTGCATAACATGCGATGTCGATATTAACGTCACACATCTTGCAAACCTAATGAACACCAGCATTACCTGTGTTGTTTTCAAAGCAGATCCTTCCTCTCATGGTGTTGAATATGGACTCAGGTTGCTCGAAGATCTCCTTCTGCATGAATGCCTGGTAGTTACCTGTGCATATTCAGCATGGGGGGAGTTGTTGTTATGGTATAGATATGGTCTCATACTCTTAAATTGCAGCTTAAAATGGATATCTGTACGAGATACTATTTCCTCAACTGAAATATGGTGGGACACCAACATATTTAGCAAAATGTAGGAGATGTGTGTGTCTGTGTGTGTTTGTTTAACTGAAAGTGTCTCCACAAGGAAAATAAAACCTGAAAAATACAACTTGTGAGGACATCCCCTCACACAATAATAAAAAAAAGGTCCACTTTTTAAAAAGCTGAATGTACCAAACCTTTTTTGGTAAAGTTTTGTTAGACTGTAATTAGGGGTCCATACATTCCGTCAAGTTCCCGCAATGATAGGTAAACAAACGTGTGTGTTTGTAAAAATGGTCTCAGAGGAAGTGAGTGGGTGATCATTACTGTAACAGTCTGATAGGAGAGGTTCACTGGGCATGCAGCAGGAAACCACCATGAGGCCGCAATGCCAGACTTGCCTGCCCACATATCCTGGATGAGGACCAGGTCTCATTATTCTTGAATCTGACGCTAAACAATTTTGTAGTACTACTACACTGCTACACAGTCTTTACTCGACTGCTTGCTTAGAAAGGCTGCACCCTGAAAAGGTGCGGAATCCTGTTGTCTGCATTCGCACTGTCCTGCTACAGATTCTGTTTGTGGTTCCTTGACACGGGTGAGTTGCTTGGATGAGGATCTCTGCACTGCCATGGCCACGCTGTCTGCCGTCTAACCTTTCATGATCTGCTGCAGCTCCATCTGCAGGGTCTGGATGGCCCTCACTGGTTCCTCGCCTGCCTGCCGGCTCATGCGGTACAGGAACAGTTTGCCTTCGGCCACGGCTGCGATGTCATCGTCCTCCAGGTAGATCACCTTGTTGGTGTGCTCGATGATGGCGCTGCATTGTAGGAATAAGGGGGGCGGGGGGCATTGAATGAGCCACGTAACACTGCAAACCACATCCTTAACAGGTCCTGGCTGGCAGCAATCCAGTGTAAACAGGACTTAACTCCATAGCCAATCCAGTTTGCTGAGATACAGAATAGCTAAGTCTACTTCTGCTCATTCTTGGTCATGTGATCTTCTCCTATAGGATGGGCTTGCAGGTGTAACAGCAGTGATAGGCAGTACCCCGTTACTCAAAAACAGCCCGAAGGGTTCCTGGTCAGACAGGACACCCAGCTGTCTGTGTGGAAGTCCTGAAGCTAGACTGAAGAAAAGCCCTGGAGCCTCCATATTTATTTCTGGGATCATGAAAGTTCAATAAGAATGGGAAGGAGTGAGAATGGTGTTTTCTGAGCTCCATTGTGCATAGTCTGACTCCAGCCACCAGGGGGTGCTGCAGAGACAATCTGGATATTCACTTTCATCCAAACCTCCGTCTTCATCTTTCTGTGCAGTCCTCTCTTTATGCTTTAATCCATGGTAAGTGTGTTTTTACAATGTCTGCACTGGATATTATAGGAAAAGTAAACAACTGCCATATTTGTAATCTCAAATAATACTCAACAAGGGATCAAAATGCACCACGAATATAGTAAGTCATGACCTGCCATCCTGCTTACCTTGCATCAGAGGCGAAGAAATACTCCACAGCTTTCCCGTCTCCAACCGAGTGCAGGCCACAGGAACTGTCTGACCGGTTCCGCTGGTTCTTCATCTGGACTTCATCTTTCAGGTGGCCTGAAACACCAGCAGTCACTACATGAGAAAACGAGAGTCCACATCCGACTGGGTGACTGCATGACTTACCACTCCCCTGAGCTAGCCATTACACGCGATGCTACAATATACCACCTACTCCATGGATTACGGCATCAGCCTCTATCACCGTTGACGTGAGAAACAGGTTAAGCAGGAGCTTAGTCTTATCTTGTAGGATCATTAAATGAAGATGAGCTGGACAAACCCTTATTACCTACTGGAACCAAACGGCCTTTTACGACCCCTTGGACCTTACCCTATAGTATACCCAGTACGCTGCTTTTAGGCCGCTATCCATTAGCTTTTCAAGGTGTTTTCCCCCTGTGTCTCTTTCCTTGTTGTCATCTCTGGACTTTATACCTGCCCGATTCTTCTTAGGCTAACTGCCCGTCAACAATGAAATTCAAACAGATAAGGTCCCTAAATCAGGGCCATAAAGATCCTACAACTATATAATCCCTATGAAGGGCAATGAGAGACTTACAACTTTCCCCTTATGGGACAGGCAGAGCAGAAGGCATTTCATGTTGCTACCTCTGCAACTAATCCTATGAATGCTGCGTGGCAGGTATTGCCTGTGGGGGATGCACTAGCTTTGATGACCGTCATGTAAGCCCTAAGGGAGAACCAGTGATATAGTCACAGGCAGGTTTGTGGTACCAAGCTCTTCCCTCCGTGTGTTGAATAAACATTGACTCTTACCTTTCCCATACATTAAGAATTGCAGCTGAACATGACTACTCCCTGGTTAATTTTGAAAACACCCTTGATTCAGATGGAAATGAAGACTTAAAAGTAGAGTAATCGTTTTGAGAAACCGGGCTTTTTCATAGCAAGCGCACTTGGAGCTTTCCGCAAGAACAATGGACCATATTCTTATACCTGAACTAGGCTGTACATTACTTTCTGGGCAGCCATCGCATGTAAGAGATTATACTGAGTGATTATGCGCCACCGCTCCTTAGAGAGACCCAGGGTCATTCGATCTGATTTCAGGCAACATCCCAAGCGTGACAATGCATGACTGGCTGTAAAAGAATTCATGTAGACCCTCCCTCTGAGAAGATCTCACAGTGTATGGGAAGCAGCAGGGAGATGGAGCACAAAGGGGCTGAATCGGGCAAGACAATGAGGTGCAGAGAAAGGAAGAGCACAAAGAATGCTGCCTGAGAGAACTAGTTAGGGCAGGTAACCCTGCGACACACCTTGTGGCTCTGTCGCCCCCTGGCCCTCGGGGAAGGAATGGTTTTTGACAGCTTCATCATGCAGAACAGGGTGATGTGGGGCTACAGAGAACACACACACATACACATACACACAAACACACACACACACACACATATAAACAGGTTAGTTTCTCAGCTGGGTAGGCAGGATCAGTTAGACAGCACAAGGTATTGCTAGTGTAGTTAGCACTGAGTTAGTCTACACAAGGTCAGGTGAGACCTATAAGGGTTAATGTGCAAATAGGTCAGTCCTTACCGGTGTTGTACTGAATGGGAATGTGTTCAGTAGACAGTTCGTATTCACTCCGTACACCAATCAACAGAGGACTTCCACGCCTAGGACACAGAACGTGAGAGAAAAGGAAAGATTTTAAGCAATTCAGACCAGAACAAGCCCGCCGAGAGACTGTCAGAGGTGCGGCAGAGTCGGCACTGCGAATTCCTGTTAACGTAGCAGCGTTGTTTGGCTGGAGAATGGGCATGCGGTGCCGTGGTGTAGTGGGTGGTCCCCTACTCGCTGTGCTCCCCAATGCTTCCAGCCTTTCAACTTAGAACTGGGTTGGAAAAACGTGTTTCTCTTGCATTTCACTTAAGCTGTTAATACCTCTTCTGAATTACACTTTGGAGCAGCAGCAGGATAGTGTAACACTTTGGGGTAGGGTCTTAAATCCTGAGGGTCGTCTGTTCAAATCCCAGGAAGGCCTTGAACATGCGACATACTTAACCTGTGTTGCTCCAGTGAAATATTAGGCGGCACAAATGAAAGTTATCTTGGATAGAAGGCTTGAGTGAAGTTACCATAGTTTACCTGTTTATTTGCGCAATTCCCATGAGAGTCAGCCCCCCGCCCCCCCCAGAATGTGCCTAGTTACCCTGCTCTCTTTCACCTACTGCTAGCTCTGCCCATTTTGCTTATTTCCCAAGCGTCTCTGTGGTCCGGAACACATGCACTGGGATTCTGGGATCTTGCTAGTAAACGGAACACGCAATCACAAGTGCTCCCCATAAAGACTCCCCATAAATGTCTTTCGCCAATCTGGCCCAAGGTCACGCAATGGAGGATAAACCAATACGAGCGATCTGGGGGGAGCGGCCACTGATTATCACCGCCTGCTTCGCCGCTCCAGAAATGGCTGACACAGGGCCAGCCATGCCGGGGGCCAAGAGAGTACCGGCTTTGCAGCTTAATTGTAACCAGCCCTCTGCCACAAAAGATGAAGAACCAACACAAGTCACAAGCCACGGGTAACCCAGCACAGTATACCTCATATCAAAGCAAAGTTCCACATTCACAGCAGGGTGTACGGGGTCTGGTCATCCATTAGTCAGTCATCCCCTTTCAGTCATCCCCAACTTTAATCTGAACACCGAAGTCCTGGCCGTATTGCTGAAAAGCCAGACCTGATATACCTGTAACCATGACCAAGATAACTGATACACTACAACCATCAGCAGGCAAAGCAGAATGAAACTGGACAATTGTGATGTGTTATTGCACTTCACTGTTAGTTAAATCATCGAATCATCTCCTGATCAAATCATTTCAAAGCTGCGGTACCACCAGCGACAGGATCCATTGGCTCCATAACAAGAGCCATACGTGACATTGGAGTTCTTGAACAGCAACCCTGTGTTAATCGATCACTCTAGGCAACACTTTTTCACGGAAAGCGTCACAGTCACGGATTACAAGAACACACTTTTACTGGCTTGCGTAGCTGGGCGGTCCGAGGTTGCAACAAGGGAGCCCATTCCTGGAAGTCGACTCTGTAATCCTTATGTCATGTTCTGGCTCATTGTGTGCTTGGGGGACAGGCGTTCACACTAAGCTCAGCCCATGTGTCTTGTTGGTCTGGGAGAACCATGCCTATCAGTGACCTGCTGTCTCCAAACAGTGTACAAAAAAATGTAGTACAATTTTACACCTACCTGGTGACCACAGCCTCGCCTGGGAAGTGTGAGCTCTTGAACGCCAACGCAAAGGCCCCCTCCTAATAGAGGAAAAGAGGCGGAAGAAAGAAAACTCATTACTCTGTCTCCAGACTCAAGTGATACTATGGTGAGAGGAAAAAGTGACTTACATCGAACTAGGCACCAAAATGGTGTCTTATTTTTAACTTTGCCCACCCTTTCCGTGCCCCCTCAGCTAGTCGGGGGGGGGGGGGCGGGGGTGTAAGGGGAGGTGGAACTGGCAATGGGGTGGAGATGAGAGGAAGAAAAAGACCCCTATTGTGGTGTTTCCACTCTGAATGTTGTGTGCTGACGGACCCCTCAGCTGGGGTCGGGGAGGGAGGGGGGACATTAAGCCTCTGTGCCTGTTTCTCATTAGCGCAGCCTGAGACAATCCATTTGCGCCACCCCCACCCCCCGACACACACACACACACACATTACAGCTTGAGTGGGCGGGTTCCCATGTGTTTTTCTTTTGGGTGACGGCGAGATTACTACGTGATAAAGTCAACTCAAGGAAGACGTAAAAAGTGTAGGGGGGAGAAATCTGTGTTTTTACTGCTGCTGACGAAAATCCTCTGAAGGTCTGGGTGAAAGGAGCGACAAAGAATGTTGGGGTGGTTGCTACGAGGACTGTTTTGACGTTACGCAAGGCGCTCTGGTGGGGTGGAAAATGACGTTAAGGCTGGATAGGATATGGAGACGGGCTGTTCTGATGTCAGTAAGCAGGAGTTCATTCGTTGCTCGCCAGCTGATTTCATTCTCACTCTAAGCCTGTGACGCCCTGCATCCTGCATTCCAATGCGAGCCACAGGGCTCTCAATCACATAATGCCTGTTTCCTCACTGTTAATCTTACTGCTATCTCTCACTGTTTTGTCAATGGCAACTAAGCTCTATACTCACCAGTAATCTAATCTGGACTCTTGACACTCCATTGCTGGGGTGACATATTGTTTATTTAACCATAATTGCTCACCCAAAATGGAACAGATTACTATGACTATACACGTCTTGTACGTATCCAAGGGGAGTAGGATGACATGCACTTTGAACAAAGTGGCCTCTTCTTTAATTAAAACCAACTATACTGTCAAGAATACGTTTCTGTTCCCTCAGTATTAGGAATAATACATCAGGAATGTATTAGGAATAAACGTATTAGGAATAAATTATCCAGAAGTATAGAAGAAATTCTTTGATCTCCCCCAATAAAATCTATAAGATTTATTTCAGATTGCCTGATAATGATGTCCCTTAAAAATACTGTATATGTTATGCAATTTAAATCCAAAGTGGGTATCTTCTATATCCTGGATCCCTATGAATCCTTGCCACAGTGGAAAGGGGGGGATAATGCTGATGATGGTGAAATGGTCATTTGGACTCTTGAGGAACTGTCGGCTATAAGCGCATGCGGTCACATAGCGCAGCAGTAAACACTCATTTTACTACTTACCCAAAAATAACTGGGTGCTATTTGAAGTGGATCCCTAGTGCCGCGACAGGAACAACACAAGATGATCAATTGTCACTGAGTGTCACTTTTAATGATACCACTGCTGTCTGCTAGAGAACTGCTTTTATAGGCTGAGGAAATGCATTTAAAAGTATCATATTAAGTTTCACTTGGCATGCAGCTCATGGTGTTCCCTGCCCAGTGCTGGCTTCTCTGTACTGCACAGATGAATGAAGAAGGAAAATAACTGGTAAATTGACAAACAAAAGGTTAAGTAGGAGAAGACTTACTTTTTTCCCACTGGAAAAGTATCACGGGAAAAACTTCTTTTGCGGTAGATAAGAATCAGGATCAGAGGAGTTCATTTTAAAAAATCTTAAACCTGCACATAAACGTCCTGTGTAATGTACCTGTGACTGGTAACAAGCTTAATTTTTAAACTTGGAACTTCTAGAAAGGAAATTAAACATATTTTTCTATGCTACAAGGAAGTCAAGCAAGCAAGGCAAAAGTTTTCCCCAAACCCAGGGTTTACCCCCCAAACGTTTCCAAGGCTCCTACCAGCTGCTGAATGACGCGCTCCACGAGCATGGAAAAGGACACGTCTTCGCTCTCTCGGTTGTCATAAATGTACTTGATGAGCTTGGGGATGACCTCAGTGTCAGTCTCCGACTCAAACTCGTAGCCCTTCAAAATCTAGAAGATGACCGTAGGAGAGGAAGAGCCAAAGCAAAATGGAACACTAAGCGAGGGAAGGACTTCAATTCTACCTCTGCAGCATGATGGAAATATGGACCGATCGATGTAACCACATAAAATGTAGAGAGTTTCTGCAAATTATGTGATGCCTAGTAATGCATTCTGCTTAACAAACCCTGCTTTGGTTCTGTGGTTCAAAACCACAGCTGCCTACAAGTTACTAACCAACAACAGGCCCTAATAAGCTGTATCATTGTTTCAGACTGTACAGGGTGCTGTAATTGTTGTCTAGTGCAGTGTTTCCTAACCCAGTCCTCAAGGACCCCCAGGCAGTGCAGTTTTTTGTTCTCTTCCAGTTCCCAGCCAATAAAGAACAGCAAATACTGCCTGGGGGTGTTCCTGAAGGCTGGACTGGGAAACACTGGTCTAGTGAATTATGGCCCAGTACAGCATGTAGGTATATCTAATGGTAAGCATGAGAAACCATAAGTGTTGTTTTAGGTTCGTTCCCCGTAGATTCATACATTGCATAGCAACATTACAACTGGTAATATCGACCTATAGCCAGTGTTGGGCATTTCAGATCCAGTAGTTCCAGACCAGGATTTTGTTTCTTCCGACCAGTTGTGCATAAATAGTCAGTCATAGAGGACTCAGCTGATTGGTAGAAATAAAACCTGGGTCTAGATTTGTAGGTTCTGGGCCTGAAATGCCCAACACTAATTAATTACCAAGAATGTTGCTGGCTAACTGTAACTGTTCTCACTCTAATGGCAAGATCAGTGTACCCACAATTTGTACCAGGAGACACATTCACTGGTTCCAGATCACTGCATTTCTAACAACTGTTGTCTTAAGACGGGAGACTCATTTCTTACCAAGTACTTCTTCAACTCCTTGTAGTTGGTGATGATGCCGTTGTGAATCACGACAAATTCTGCAGCACAAGGAAAGAGGAGAGAGGAGAGGTCACATGTCTCCGGATCGGCATGCTGATTGGTGGCCAAGATGTCACGGCCATGCTTTGTACCAGGTAACCCAAGGCTGTCCCAGAGTAGGACGACTAGTATCACACCACTGTTGCCACAGAGATGCATGATTAACAAGGTTCACACAGCTTAGATGCGTAATGTAACACCCAAAAATAGCTCAATGAAAATCTATCATTTACGACTTGGCAATAGTAATTCTTACAAAAAGTAATCCTTACACATGCTCTGAGAACTATGGGATGCACTAGCACCATGATAGTCATGAACTGAGCCAATGGGAATTCAGTTTGACTCAAACATTTCATCCTATATGGTCAGATGCTAACCCTATAACAACGGCGGTCGAAAATAGGCAGAAATAATAATTCTTCAACGCGATGAATCCAGATCGTTTTCATCTTGGCTGGCTTCCCTAATCTCTTTATTTCTTCATTTTCTTTTTTGTTTCTCTTTCAGAACGTCATTTTCAGTCAAAGGAAAAACCGTGAGTAAACGTCCAAAGGTTAAGCACCCTTAAAAGCAACGTCAACATGTCTGAGTTTCACAAGCCGGTATGAAATCTTTACAGCAGGGAAAACAATACAAGGGACACGCCTCTGCTTACATCACACCGTCATGGTAACACACCTGTAAAGGTCACAATCACAGCTCGTAAATGCATGGAACTCAAGTCAATAGAAGTGGCGTTGAGGCTGTGTTATGCACCAACAACACCCCGTGTAGAACACCCATGTACACCTAACTGAAGACAGTGAATAAGTGCAAGCTCAGCATACAGAATGACAACAACTAGTCATGTAAGAGGAGACTGTTTCTTTTTTCTTTAATGACACTTTATTGAAATTCTCCTCTTGCCTACCCCATCTCACTCTCCCTAACATACTAACACATATGTAGATTAGAGCAAGTTTGGCAGTGAAGGGCAGCCACCTGCAGATGCACCAATGGAACTGGGATTTGCTCAAGGGCTGAGAGATGTGACTATTATGGCGAGGCCAGGATTGAACCATGCAACCTTCTGATTACAGGCACAGAGGCTTAACCTGCACGATGCCCCTTTCATTCTCAGACTGAGGTGACTAGGAATACAAATGAACGTAGACATGATCAACCTTGATGAAAACTTCAGCACAGGAACTGATTCAAGCAAGTACCTGGGTCGTAGACTGCATCTAAATTTTTAGTAGTTTTGTAGTAACACAATCCTTGGATCCTCCACATTTTTGCTTCCTTCCAGCTCCCTTCCAGACAGCCCACATTTTTGCTCCGGGAGCTGGGAGGGAGCAAAAACATAGACTGTCTGGGGGTCCCCGAGGACTGGGTTAGGGAACACTGGAATAGATTAGCACTTAGTAGTTCCGCAATACTATTTTTGATGTATCTTCAGTTTCTGTGGTGAAGACTAGCACAACGTGGTGCACTGTGTTAGCTATGCCATTACCGTTATTTTTGTCGGAGCGATGCGGGTGACTGTTGACGGCATTGGGCTCTCCGTGCGTAGCCCAGCGCGTGTGAGCGATGCCGAAGTGAGTCTCTATCTCCTCGTCCAGTTTCATCTGGTCTTTTTCTAAGGACAAGGAAACGACAGGGAGGGTCACAACTCAGCAACCGTTTGATTATAGAACCTCAAACAGCATTCGAAATTCTGCCAGGTAGGACTAGCTCGATTTTTGACCCTTCCTGTGGGTGTGTGGCATCTGTGACGTATAAAGAAACAGAGTGACTTACTGTAGAGTTCTTCATCCAAGGACTTAACTTTGCCTCTCTTCTTGATGATGCAGATATTTTTTTCATCTTTCAGGCCATTTTTGGGACCGTCTACAGCAACGCCTGACAAGAATGGAGCACAAGCCACCAAATATGAAGGACATGAGGCATAACGTTTTAATTAAACAACTTAAAATTCAACCTGTATTTTTTCCAATAGATTTTATTTAGTCAAACATCATACACAACAGGAAATAAACATCTATTAGGTTAAACTCCCAAATCTGTGGCTTCCACATAAACCACCCACATCTGTAACTCCCGCATATTTGGTTTTTAGTTAAACTTGTTAGTGCAGGAATGTGGTATATGACTCTAAATCCAATGAATGACTGTCTGCTGGATGCAGAGCATAGGGGCTCGACTGACTCAATACGCTGCAGATATCGCCATTTTGCCTGCAGGCGTCCAACATTAGGGAAACAACCTCTTTGTCTCAAGTGTTGACAATGAAAAAAAGCCATGGATTGACTTACAGTGGGCGGCTCGAGCCTGTATATCTGTGTTAACCAGCTCCGTGTCACACCCAACAGTACACGTTAGCATTAAACATGGTCGTGCATTTCACTTCCAAGGCATATTCACATGAGCCGGTTTTGACACCATAACTCACGACTGACTGGATACCTGTACTTATAATTGTGTTAAGTACAATATAATTACGTACAAAAGTAAAGCTGGCAAAGCATAAAGTCAGTATAATTCAGTGCAATCTAAAAATAACAAAAAGTGCTCCTCTGACAGATTTTAAGAACACCTTCTCGAATATAACCTGCGCAGGCATGACCTGTTAGAAAGTGGGAAATAAAGGCTCTGAATTCAGAATTACTTGCTGTGACACAATGTCTGGCTGAGAAAGGAACCGGCGAGGCTCACAGCACAGGCTCAAAGAAATCGTTAAAAAAAAACTAAGGCGGAGAGCCTTCAGCCCTACCTGCTGAATCATAACCTCTGTATTCCAGTCTCTGTAGTCCTTTGACGAGGGTCTCAAATATCTCCCTCCTTGTCTTGGGCACACAGTGATTCAGGTAGGCAAAAATCCCTGCAAGGGACAAGTAAGAAAGCTCACGTTTATTCTCATTTTCTTCACATTGTTTTTCGAGTAATTCCTGCAATTAGTATAATGTTACAAACTTACTTATAAGATAAACATCCTCTAGAGAATGTGACACCAAAAAACAGAGTTTTCTACAGCTTGTGGGGAAATTAATTCAAGGGTTTTAATGTTGAAAGTCCTCGTTGTGCTGTATGTTGAAGGTTAGGAGCTTTTTCGCATAGTGTTCTCCTTATAGAAAACAATTGTGCAGTTTGTTTGCAATCAGCATGTTAAACTGACAGATGAATGAGGTTTACACTCCCCATGTGCATACTTGCATACTTCTTATTGACTATACTAGGCCCTATGAATGACTCAGTCCTAAATAAGAACTCCTGCTGTGAAATACCACAGTTCATACTGAAAGCAGCTAAAAGTGATGTTAGCTATAGAGGGCCTCAACTACATTTTGAATGGATTAAATTTAAATCTTCAACATTCTGAAAATCATTTGACTTTAGTGAATCAATAGGAGGATCTACCAATAGGGTCTCATCAACAGATTCCAGAGTACACAGTCAGCAATATGTACTCTACAGGTTTGTCAAATAAGCGTTGTTGTAGTCTTAACATTAAAATCTCATAGCTTTTTACTAATTAGGCACAGTCGCCTGTAATTGCAGCACTATGCTTTGACAGGCTCGGTTTTTGACCACGGAAAGTTTGCCAAGGAATCGCAGAGTTTTGGCTTGGCACAGGCGGCCATTGAGAAGCGGCACTGAGGGCGCAGTGTTTTCTGTAAGGTCCGCTTCATGTTTACCACGCAGCCGGTCATCGCATCGTCTAAGCGGAGATCAGAGGGCGACCTGCCCCATCGGTGTAAGTGGCCAGCAAATCCGATCTTAGCGAGTCTTTTTTTTATCCCGAAGATAGTATGCAGCTTGCTGAAAAATGCACTTTGCCGAAGAGAATCCATAGTCTAAATATTTTTCCAAAGCTTTGCTTTATTTAGTCCAAAATCTGGACAAAATTTCAGCCGCGATGAGAAAGTCTCGCCAGCGAAGAATAATCGCATGTGTATTACTTGCCATGTGAACAATGCTACGAAATTAATGTATATGTGACATTTTTGTTCACTTATTTGGTAGTTAAATCTGGCAATTTACTTCAATCGTCTCGTGGTCAGTTCCATCCACTGACCATAGCTCATATCGGTTTCTGTAGTCGTTAATACAAGTACTGTATTGTGAATCAGGACTGACACGTTGGTTCCTCAGCAGTCCGACATCAGCTTTGCGAGAAAAGTTACGACTACAGTACATTTATTTATTCGAAAAATAATTGCTTGGAAATCCTATGTTAGTCCTATGTTAGTCAAATTCCTTTTCCAATTTACCACGTAATAATTATTTTTTAAAAAATAAACAGATCTTTAAACTTCAAAAAGTCTGCACAAATAACGCTGCAACACCAGTAAAACTTGCTGGGTTACTAACGATCTGCTACATTATCTGAAAATAAGATCCGAAGTAAAAATGTTTTAATGTCTTACCGCACATTGTTCGTTCGGCTCTTCGAAATGCAAACTGGTCTGAAAGTGGGGAAACGTCTCGTGGATGATAATGGGACCTCCACTTCACACCAGAGTAATGATCCTCTCACTCTCGCTGCTTATTTAAAGTGCGTCCCGGCGGAGCAGCGCTCCACCCCCGGCTCTAGCAGCAACCCAACACCAGCCCACACCGCGCGCCTCTGCTCGCAGAGGACGCTTAATATTCTTAGGGGTGTTGTTTCGACAGAACCCTGTAGAGGGCACAATGTCTGCCAAGGCCTCGAAGGCTCCAGGAATGTTTTCGACGTGACGTTTTTGCGTTATTACTAAGAGAATGAAGTATTTGCTACCCATTTTAGAGACACACAGCCATTGGCTCTCAAATCATTATAATTATATATAATATCATATAATAATAACAATAATAATACTATGTTGATATTATTAAATTATATTATTGTATTATATTATTATTATTATCATCATCATCATCATCATCGTTGTTGTTGTTATTGTTGTTTTATATATTTCATTGTACATTTTTTTAGATGAATGCCCTCTGGAATTGGTACTTTCTTTTAAGACCTACTGTACAAACAAAGCATTTTCTTCGGTTGAACGGTTGAAAGCTCAACACCATTACAATAACTATATCCTGAATTTGAAGGTATTTTATTGCATACTTTTAAAAACGAAGTCATCTGGAAGTACGAGTACATGCAGAACGATACGCTGCAATGATTAATTTGTATAATATAAACATGTGGCACATAAAAAAACAATATTTCATAGAAAAACATATTGACATTGATAAGATAATGCTCTGTCAACATGGAATACCGCAAATAGCGCACTTTCAGACCGAAGTTCCTAGTCCTGGTTCCTGCTTCCTGGGTGGTCTCGAACAGGGACTTTTGCAGCTCCCAGCCGCTTTTATGTGTCGCTTCCACACTGTAGAACAAAAAATGCAAGGGGCCATTATAGATACTTTCACACTGCAGGAACTTTTTCCTGCAACAAGAACCAGGAAATTGGGACCGGCGTAAAGTTAGTTTGATATTCAACATTCGTTTGACATTCAAAATGCAAACTTATTATGTGCTTCAAGCATTTCAGTGAATTTTGTAATTATGTCAAACCGCCTGTGCAACGTCGAGAATAACGTTATTCGTGTATTACAAGACTTGGTTTTTGAAATATTCATAGTGATTTTTTTACAAATAAAAATGACGTATACATGTACATAAATTTAGCTATTACGCTCCCGCACCATTTGACCTTGTGATGTCAAACCAAGTGTGCAGGAGAAAGAATAATGTGCTTCATGTGTCACAAGGCGTGTTTTTGAAATATTCCTCTTGAAAAGTTTTTTTGCAACTAAATATGACGCATACATGCACATAAAGCTATTATGCTCTTGCACCATGTGACCTTGTGATCTCAAACCAACTGTGCAGCAGAGAGAATAATGCGCCTCGTGTCACAAGGCTTGTTTTTGAAATATTCCACCTGACTGCACTGTTACATTAGAGATGCATTATGGTAAATGTTTTACACTTATTTCAAATGGAACATTTCACATATTTGAACCACGCTAAAAACGTACAAATTAGCTTAAAGATAGCCCTTACAAAACGGTAATCCGTCATTAATTCTCATGCAAAATGTATCAGAGCTCTATCCTCATTGCTCTACCACTGTCCTGGCGTCCTGGTGCTTGTTGGAAGGAAATAGACAGTACCTCACAAAAGTGAGTGCACCCCTCACATTTTTATAAATATTTTATTAAATCTTTTCATGGGACAAAACTGAAGATATGACACTTTGATACAATGTAAAGAAGCCAGTGTACAGCTTGTATAACAATGTAAATTTACCGTCCCCTCAAAATAACTAAACACACAGCAATTAATGTCTAAACCGCTGGCAATAAAAGTGAGTACATCCCTAAGCGAAAATTGTGCACAAAGTGTCAATATTTTGTGTTGTCCAGCACTGCCTTAACTCTCTTGGGCATAGAATTCACTGGTGTTGCCAGTGGTTTAGACATTAATGGCTGTGTGTTTAGTTATTTTGAGGGCTACTGTATTTCCTTCCAACAAGCACCAGGACACAATGAGGATAGAGCTCTGATACATTTTGCATGAGAATTCACGACGGATTGCCGTTTTGTAAGGGCTAACTTTAAACTAATTTGTATGTTTTTAGCGTGGTTCAAAATATGTGAAATGTTCCATTTGCAATAAGTGTAAAACATTTAACATAATGCATCTCTAATGTAACAGTGTAACAGTGCAGTCAGGTGTATTGAAAAATATTACCATTTATTTTATAATAAGTTTGCATTTTGAATATCAAACGAATGTTGAATATTAAACTAACTTTATGCCGGTGAAATACCGCGTCATGTTTACATCGCAGGAACTCACCCTGTACAAACAGATGAAACCTTGAAAATAGCCATCGCTGGATAATTTTTAACGACTAAGTGGCAATTTTATTGTATTTTACGGTTATGTAAGCTAGTGAAATGAACTGTCACATCAGACTATCCTGAAAATGACCTGACGCCGTCGTGAAGATAGCTACCTAATGAAAATCTAACGTTATGAATAATTGTTAACATATTACGTGATTATGGGTAAACCCGATATTTACTTAACAGTGACTATCAGCTGGAATGTGTTTGCGCTTATGAGGTTATACACGCTAACTAGCCTACATCATGGTTCTAGCTTAATACGCTAACTGCACAATTCATCCACATGCCAGAAGTAATTTTAACATGATCTTGTTTTTCTCAAAGATTCCCCAAAGATCCCGGAAGGAAAGCTTGGCTCAAAGCTGTCCGACGGAAAGATTTTGAGCCAAATGTTACCACAGTTATCTGTAACTGTCATTTTAGGTCAGATGATTTTGCTGGATCTGGACAAATTGTGCGTTTGAATGAATGTGTGATCCCGTCTATTTAAACTTCCTTTCTAGACCATCTGAACAAGGTTAGCGTGTAAGCTATAATGCACTATACATGCCTTCATAATGCATTATAATGGTCAGTATAATACGTCATGAAGGTATTAAAGTGCATTATAGATGAGAGCTTCACAGAGCATTCACGATGCACAATAAACGTGACTATAATGTGTTATGCCTTTTTGTAAATAGTTATAGCAATGCTTACTAATGAATTTTGAAGGGATTTATAACGTATTACAGTTGAGAGAGTGACAGAGAATTTGAATGATGGAGTTTATATGACCGCTGTACGTAAAGTGTAACTAAATATTTTAATATAACTACCCTGTTTCATATAAGGTAAATAGTTTATCAGACGGGAAGGGGTTAAACCTCACTCCCTGTCATTGAAAACAATGTGTGGAAATTTGATATGTCAAAAAAGTTTCATTATTTCAGGTATAAATTTGCTAAAATTATAAGTAAACATTACATATACAGTAAGCTGCATTAATTAGCTGTTAGATCTGACAATAAAGCTAAATTAGTCATCGCTGTGGTTTTCATTGAGAGCCAATGAAATGTAATTTCTAGATTGTATGTAGTATTGTAATGTTATATTAAAAAATAGATTTGCACTATTATTATATTCATCCATGTCTAAAGTGAAGATAAATGAAGATTACAATAAAATATCTATGGGCGGCATGGTGGTGCAGTGGTAAGCACTGTTACCTCACACCTCTGGGACCCGGGTTCGAGTCTCCGCCTGGGTCCGGGTACTCCGGTTTGGACTCCAGTCCAAAAACATGCTAATTGCTAGTTGCTAAATTACCCATAGGTGCGTGAATGATGTGCGAGGGGCTGGCCCCTGGGTTGTTCGCTGTCTCGTGCCCATTGCTTCCGGATAGGCTCCGGACCCCCGCGACCCAGTAGGATAAGCGGTCTGGAAAATGAATGGATGACAGTTGCATAATGGCAATAATAATAATGAATTGATTTAATTATTAAAACAATAACAAGGGAAGGCGACAACCATCAGCGGTCATGAGGTCATGATCTATATGACTCGCCCCCTTATTACGGATGTAAATGTATGTAGTCAAAGTCATAGTCAACTAAAGAAAAACACTCATTTATCTTCCTGACTTGGGAATCTGCACGCGCTTAATATCTCCGTTGTACGGTCTGTAGTTCTGGACCATATCGACCAAAAACAATATCTAGATATTTTTAGGATTAGTGATGCACAATATTTTTATAAACTGTTGTAAATGTTGATTAAAAAAAAAAAACTTTTATTAAAACAATATGCCGTCAAAACAAAATGCAAATATACAACTACTCAGTATAGAAATTTTCTTTATTCCAAATATGAAAATAAAGAAGAAAATCAATTATGTTTTAAAATAAAGCAGCCGGAACATAGAAGTGATTCACTTCACCGTGTCCAAATACTTTTTTTCTCCGCTTAAAACACGTGGACGTCGTTTTCTGTTCATAAACAATGTAAAACCTATTACGCGAATAAAAAACTCAAATTTTAAGGCTTAAACTATGTTAAAAAAATGTTTATTTATATGGTTTTGCTATATCCCGGATTTTCACCTATCGCTTTTAAAGCGTGTGAGGGGTATTTTTAGGCTTAAGCTATATTAAAAAAAAAATTGTATGCGGTCCTAATATATCGCGGATTTTCACTTATCGCTGATGGGTCTGGAACCTGGAACCGCCCAACTCTAATGGTTTGTCTAGTTTCATTGTCCCCCAGAAACTTCCATTATGTTGTGAATTGATTTGCAGCCTTTTTTTGTTTTCTATGTGTCTGTGTTTTCTGAGTTTGCATTGTGTTATCGGCCACCGTACGTGTCAGAGTAGTGGATGTAGAAAACCCCACTGGGGGAGGAAACTGGAGGATCCGGAGGAAACCCCATGATGATACCGCGTGATCCTGCAACCTCCATATGGAGACTTGAATCTTGGGTTTTTGCCCAGAATTTGATATCGAAAGAGTGGTTACAGATTAATTAAGACTTCTTATGCAGATATTTCACATATTGCATCTCTCAACTATTTTCTTTGTATTGTGATACTGTATGCGTTCAGTATCCAATAATTTGCTTAAAATGTGCAACCAAGGACCAGATTTAGTTTATGGCAAACTATAAGGAGTTTTTTACTGTCACACTAACAAAAGAAAAGCATACATTAAAACTTTCGAACCAGTTACTGATATATGCATATTTACAATTAAGGAGCAGACATTATATGGCAAACAATTTGTGCTCCATGCAGTCGTGTATATTGGGTGTGATTCCTCCATCTTACTTTGCACACTGTGCTTATTTTGGGCTAGATTTCAGGGATGTCATTGTTTGTCTCGTGAGACTTGGCAACAGTGTCTCTGGGATGTATAACCGGCCCGAGTTAATTTTTAAGGGTTAAAGGAATCAATATTTCAGTAGTGATCTGCATATCTCAGCCCCAATACATCTTCAAGTGAGAATACTAGGGTGGTAGCCTATTCCCAAAACTGGATTCAGATTTAAACCTTAACTCTATCGCCGCATTAAAGTTAGCTCTGTATTGTAGCGTTCTGCAGACCTAGGCATCGCAATGGCAGCGATAAGACAAAGGAAGGTGGAACAACCGGAGAAAGAAACATGATGTGGATGGAAATATTTTCCTTTTACGTTTCCTTTTACCTTCCTGCTGGCTATAGGCTGAGCCCCTCACAATGTTCATATCTCACTGTCAGCTCATGGTTGGACACTTATCAGATGAGTGGTCGCTGCATGGAATGATGGGAAGGGTGGTGGGCCATGCTTTAATTCTTAATAGGCTAAATATGTATAAAAATGCATAATCTGAAAATTAAATGCTGTGCATTGTGCCCTATAGTCTAATGCTTCAAGCACACTTTGCTGGACATGTCTGTGTCATTTGGTTTTTATACGGATCCATTACTTCTACCCTTCATACTTTGAATTGACACAGTGCAGTTATTACTAGTAACAGAAAAGTATAGTGGAATCTCACAGAGGTAATAGAAATGTATTGTGAGATGCCATAAAAGTATTTGCGTTACCTTCTCCTCCGTTACTGCACCTTGCCGTATGTTTGCCAGATCTCGCAATACTTCAATAATCGGTTTACTTGGCAAATCCGGCAATACTGTACATCCGTGTCACTATTACACCTGTTATTAATAACTGCATTGTGTTTGAAGTATGAAGTATATTATTCTGGACTAATAACTATAAAACTATATGACACAAAATGTCCAGTAAAGTGTGTTAGACATTAGACTATGAGGGACAATGCACAGTATTTAACTTTCAAATTATGTACCTTTATATGTATTTTCGATGAGTAAATAATTTGGCAATTCAGTCGGATGGAACGCAAACCATACACACAAACACACACACTACAGCTACATGACTCAACTATACTGAAGCTCATTGGAAAGTTTAGAAACAGTATGTTTTCCTGGTATAGCCGAATTTCACTTCACAGCAGAAGTGTAAGTTTTTTTTTTCGAGGTTATATTTCATTTCACCAACTGCTATCACATTTGGTTATGAAAAATTAGTGACATGAAGGCTAACTAACAAGTCATCTTTTTAAATAATGAAATACATATGTACTTGGCAGCACCCTAAAAGCCTATCCCTTTGTTTAGAAATGCTGTATTTGACCCTCAAAATGGTATGCGGAGAGCAGCAAACATTTATATAACAGCAGAGGAAACCGCTTATAATGATCATGGTTATAGTGATCAAACTCTTACATGGATCAAAAAGTTTGGGACAGAAACATTCCTGTAAAAATACTTTTTAAATAATTTGCGTTTAGTAGTCAAGTAGTCCGTTTACAGCAGGAGTGTCAAACTGCAGTCCTGGGGGGCCAGAACCCTGTACATTTATGGGTTTCCCCTCATTTAACACACCCGATTCAACTTCTTGTGCTAATTACCACACAGATCTTGAGCTGAATCATTTATGGTGTAACAGGAAAAGAACTAAGCTACACAGGGCTTCGGCCCCCCTGGACTGGAGTTGGGCACCCCTGGTTTACAGTGTTCATTTTGAGTCTTTTTATAAATGACAACATCCGGAAAAAATTAAAACGAATTCTTCCTTTATTTATTTATGTATTTATGTATTTATTTTTTACTTTAGGATAAGCGGTTTGGAAAATGGATGGATTTTTTACTTTATTTCACTTTAATTCGCTTGCAGTAACCCATCTGCTTCTGGAAGCTACCTGAGGCTAATGCTGTGTGCACAGAAAACATGACGGGAAAAAGAAAGTCATTCTCTCTCAATGACAAATATAGACTCATCAAAGCTTTTGATAAACCGCCAAAAATAAGCCACTGAGATGCAGCAGCGAAACTACAATAAGCGCTTTGAGACAATATAACGTTCTGAAAATGCACTGTTTAAGTAAAATTGAATTGAATATTATGTACAGTACTGTACTGTATAATAGTATTTGATCACAGTTCAGTAATTCACTTTGCGCAGTACTGTAATTTGAAACCTCTGTACTGTATTCTGAAAGAGTAAAAAAAAAAATTCTTTAAATAGCAATGCCGTCCATTTTATTACCTTACATTCATCTAATAAATATACATGTGTCAATTAGATGGTAATCGGTCTGAGAAAAAGAAGAAAAAAAATCAGTTATAATAATCATCCGCTTATAATAATCAATTTCACCCAGACAGACTTGATCACTATAAGAGGATTCCACTGTAATTGGGAAGAAAGTTTTCTTTACCTGCTTTAAAATGAAATAATAATAATAATAATAATAAGTGTTGTAGGAGTCTAAATGTAGAAAAAAATAACTGAAACCACATACTAATCCCACTCTCTTATAATCTGCTCATTTAATAAAAAAATAACCTAACTAAAGCTACTCTGGGCTGGTGGCAAAGTTGTGTTTAGCAGAGCAATGAGCAGCCCTATCTGCTCTATCCTCGTAATTGGTCTTGGAGCATGAGACTCGCTGCCTTGTTTGTTTCATGGGGCTAGACGGCATAGCTCTGTTCCCTCTGTGCCTGTCACCAGCAGGTACTGGCCTGGTTGTTTGGGTGGCTTGGGATTCATGGTTCTTGTTGGTCGCCATCTTGTTTTGTGCTTCTGGTTGGCTAGTTTCTGGTTTGGGGAATCATGAACCCCAAGTGGCCTGCATAGTGCAGCTCATATGCTGTTGGTTTCCTGTTTTAGAGGTTTTTATGTGCCTTGGGTCTTGTGTATTTGCCCCTTTTTAGGTTCCCTGGATTAGGTTCCCTGGAGCCATGGCACTGAAGTGGACCTAAAGTGTAGCCTAAAGTGTGTAACATATTTTGGGGAACTTTTCAAAATTTCTTCCGGTATTCAGAGTCATATTTAATCCAGTAAAGACCTGCTGTAAGCTTGGCTTCTTAATGAGCCTTTTCACTGTCCCTCCCCTCCCATCACACTGGTCCTTTCCATGGAAAGTTGCGCAAAAAAAAACACTTGACTTTATTCCAAAGTTCTGTTCATGGTGACTTAAGTTAGATTTTTTTATCCTGTTTCTCCAATGGGTTGCAGAGCCATCTGAAAAATGAGCTATTGTGATAAACCTGGTTCAGTGTTAGCTTATCAAACCTGAAAAGAATTGCTGAAAAGAATGAATAGTATGTGTTATTGGTGCGATCTAAAGGGTTGCTAAAATGAAACTTCAATGTTGGGTTTGGATCTTTTTCCCGATAGACAATCAGTAGGTGTAGTTTGACCTGCAAACTTGTCCAGTTGAAGTCTGAACTTAATCCTGCAAGTTAATGAATCGTCAGTGGTGTTATTTTACATGACTCTTGCCCTAATATCCTCTTTTTTAGCTACCCCTATTACCGGCTGCTAATGTATACCTCACCTGCATTCTTAGCTTCCACCAAACCAGTTTGGTTTCACAGCTAAGATTAAGACATTTAGAAACAATCGGTGACGATCCTTTGTCGCTGTTGTATTCTTTGTGGCATAGTTGGAGATTTCTAACTTGATTAATTCCGTTGTTCATGTGCTATTTCATTTATACCACGTATACTGTAATGTATACTCATTCGTAAACTTAACTCTATCGCCGCATTAAAACTCGTATATGGTAAGCTGAAATACAGCCTTGCAGCATACCTTAAGTTCACTGCAACCATATGACAACCATATGACAACATGTCAACATACCAACATTTTTTAGTAACACATTACTTGATGGGACACAAATACAAACAGAAATTATGAGCAAATCAAGAAGAATTATAGCCTACTTAAGATGAAAAAAATGTCATTCATTGATGAACAAATACGAGATCAGCATTTCCATTTGTGTTGTTCATTACTTGTTCCTTCAGTAGATCCTTGGTTGTTCCTTCAGTAGTTCACAAAGGCTTAGAGAAATATAGTAACCAATATAGTATCTGCTTGGGATGACAGATGCGTTACAATTAATTAGCGATGAACAAAAATGGGACCGGATTTTTACATGTGTTATTCATGAATTGTTTCTATATTACTTCATTCAGTGGTTCCTTCACCGAGGTAAACATTTATAGAATTAACAAATATAGTAAATATAGCACTTGCCTTAGGTAAACGATACAGTTATGACCACAGTAATGAGTGGCTAAAATGTCTCTGAGACTAATGTAAACTCAGCTTGACTAGGGCAAGTTCAGCATCTTACAGATACACTTCAAAAAGAAAAGAACTTCCTTCCTCACATATTTCCAAAAGAATGCTTTTGTCACATTCTTCCAGCTCACTGAAAAACAAAACGTCACCATTTCATGTTGTGATTCTGTATGAATGTGCCTACATGTAACATACACAACACATTCTACCCTTTGAGATGAGTTGGTCCACGGAAATATTCTGGCCTCGCCTCTTCATCTGTCAGACCGTGTACATGTGTAAGGGCACATATTATGGCCTAAATAAACACAAAATACTGACATTGGTTCAAAGTGAATTTTATGACATCCGAATAGCTCACCTCAGGGACTCATGATGAACTTCATAATGAATTTTATCTCCAGGGAAGGTTGGGCATGTATTGTCCAGGACTAAGTTATATGGGGTACAAACTATTTACTCATCATCCTCAAGGTACACAGGCATCTGGTTTGTGCGTCCAGGACACCATCTCTTGAGCCACACAGATGAAATTTGTCTCCCAATGATGTCCTAAAGTTGTAGAATCTTATTAAATGATTGATAGCATAAGATAAGGAGGCCAAAAAAATCATTACAAATAAAAAATCATGACCAACAAAACTATTAGACAACATACATGAGGATGAGTCTCTGCTCCTCTATGGGTAAGCATGTGGTGAAGCAGCACTTCACTGTCATGTACCCGGGAAGCCCTGGCAAGTTTGGCCTCCCTGCTGCTCTTCGGCCAATATTCTACATCTGCTGTGTGTTTCACGACAATGAAAGCATACTTCATTGATTAATACTGTGGTGTCAGGCGGACTGAGGCATCGTGGGAGCAGAGAGAGACACGGAGTCTCTCTTGCCGTGGAGAACACGCTCTTTATTAGCAGTCCTGAAAAGGACTACATCAGGCATCTGAACCACTGACGAGCGGGGAGCCCTTGACGGCTGGTGAACGGCTTGAGTCCGCTGTGCTGCCCGCACTTCTCAGTCGTCAATGTTGTCTTCGCCGAGGTTTTGACGGGCAAGCAGGAGCGTCTTCAGGGCACGCCTCGCAGGTCCGGTGCATCCCGGATGGAGCGGGCAGGGCCTCTTTTTCCCCGGGATCCCCTGCTTGTCTGCTGGACCTTCTCATGCCTGGTGGGGTGCTTTTCTGCTGCCTCAAGGTCTACTAAGCTGGAGCAGCTGGCTGTCCTTCATGGACAACTTACTCTGCAAAGAGCAAGGTTCCCCACAGACCATTTCCCCACAGAGATCAGTAAAGTATCTATTATTACTAAACAATTCACCCCAAACTGTACTTACCATTCTACTTTCCTGTGCCATTGTCTTGCTCGACATCACAGAAATCACAATTAAACAAAGGATATGAATCTCTTCCGCTTATGAGTGTAGTACTGTTTTTCAGTCCACCAGCAGACTTCTGTTCTGTCAGTAGATGTGCCTCACAGTGAATCCAGAGGTCCATCATTTCCAGCCCCACAGTGAACTTCCTGTCTGTCTGTGAATCTGTAGCCAGACTCTACTGGGGCCTTTATCAGGGACCCCATAGGACACTAATTGAAAGGTTTGATTTTAACTGTGAATTCTGGGAGCCAGTTCAGCATGGGAGCCAGTTGACCAAAGCTGCCATGTTCTTTTCAATACCTTTTCAGGAAAGGTATTTAAAAAAATGTTAACCCTGTTTTTAATACACATTAAAAGTATTTCAATATAAAAAGTATTAATTATGTCATACTATATTTAGTTTTGAAAATATATTGATAGACCATGAAAATTCTATATACTTCCCAGCTCTGTACAACTATAAAAGTTCTCGATGGGTGGGTGGCAAAGCCACGGGCAAGCAGACAATCCATAGCCATGCCCCTAAAAAGGATCGGTTTATTTGTTTTATGATAAACGTCTTTATTAAAGAATTTAATTGGCCTCTGCCTGGTACTGTAACAGCGTTACATAGTAATATGTAGCCAAGTCAGGCAACATAAAGTTATATATGAACGTAGTGTCAACAACAGTACTGTTTGTATGAGTGCATGTTAGTGACTGAAATGGAATTTAAATTAATAAAAATGGTAATACTTAATGGAGCACAAATAACATAGCAATATGCTATTACTTATATATTAATTAACCACAAATTAAGTTACATACTGATCTCATTTTAATTCATTATTAATGAATCATGATGCATGTTTTATCTCAAGCAGTTACTATATTTCTTACTATCTGTTTATTCCATAAACCGCTGTGAATTGCTGAAGGAACTAATGGATGAACAAGTAATGAATAACGCAACTGTAATAGTGATCTCATGTTTGTCCATCATTAATGAATTGTGACTCGGTTCATCTTAAGTTGCGACTATATTTGTCCATGATTTGTTCGTAATTTGTATTTCGGTAGTAACTAAGTTATAATTAAGCATTTGTGCCCCATCAAGCCAAGTGTTACCATACAAATAAAATGATGGCTTAATGTAGAAGTAGGATATCGGGCAAAATGGGTTTGTGTGTGTATGTGTGTGTGTGTGTGTATGTGTGTGTGTGTTTGTGTGCGTGTGTCTTTAATGAGATCGCTTGCTGGCGGTGATTGCTGCAAAAGGTGGTGTCACAAAATATTAAACAAAGTGTACCATCTTTTTTTGTCAGTGGCATTTTCATTTGTTTAATTATATAAATAACTGAGTCAATAATGAAAAGCAAAGTCTGATTTCTGTTTAATATGGAATGAACAATAACGGATGCCATTAAACTTTCTTTCAGAAAGTTTTTCAGAGATAGTTGTGTTTTTTTTGTGTGTTTTGTGTAAGGGTACCAACAAATTTGTCCACGTGTGTGTGTGTGTGTGTGTATTGACCATGGTTTCCATGGTGACCATGCTGAGATTTCTTGGAGTACTTTTGCCCTTTGCCCCGAATAATTTCCAATGCTGGCCTGAAGTGTACCTAATGTACCTAATGTACCTAATGTACCTAAAGTGTAGCCTAAAGTATAGCATGTTTTGGGGGACTTGTGAGATCTGGGGTGAGCTTCCCAAAGACTTAACGCTACGTCCTTCGTAAGTTGCAATGTTAAAAGACAGAACTTACGAACGACGTAGCGTTAAAAAGGCTTCGGGAAATTCACCGCTGGTCACTACACGCTAGCCTTCCTGATGAGCCTTTTTACTTCATGACCTTATCATTTCTCTTATACGGAAAACAGAATCACGGAATCAAGGCATGAAAATTATATTTCTGTATAAATGCAAAATGGCATTGGAAATTCCAGCTATTGTGTTGACATTTTAAACCTATGAATTTTTTTTTTCACATTTTCTGTTGTTTACATGGTGTAAAACCCCCATGCAGTGGGCATTGCCAGAGGCTTTTTAATATAAGGGACTCTACCGCATCCAAATCTAGCCAAATGAGTGTACGCATGTTGCATAGTTACCATAAGGCTCGTTTCCACTGCAGGATCTCTGGGCACTTTTACAGGAACAGTGTTTTGCATCTGCATTGTGGTGCAGGAACCAGTGATGCGGAGGCCAATTTACGAGGGCTGACAAAATGGCGAAAAATGCCGGAAAGACGCTGCGTGGCAAGAGGGTTTCGGGGACGAGGTGAAGAATCCAGATCCAAGAAGAAGTTTTCATAAGGCTCCTTAAAAGCTAATTTCTTTGGTTTGGCAGCTTATAAAAGCTTAAAATCCAAAACAGATCAAAATAAATCTGAAAAAAATGGAATTTAAAAAAAAAAAACTGAATTTGAGAAAAAAAAAAAAATAGATGTCACTGTACCCTTCCGTCATTACATCACACCGGTCCTTTCCATGGGGAATCTCAAAAAACACCAGGCTTCATCCCAAAGTCTTCTTCATAGAGACCTAATGTTGATGTGTTTCCTACTTCTGCGTTGGAGCCATCTGAAAAGTTGACTGTTTTGGTAAACCTGGGACGATCCAAATTCAGCTTATCAAAAAGATAAGAAAAGAATGAATGGTATGTGTTGTTGGCGGGATCTAAAGGGTCGCTAATGAAGCTGAGATGTTGGGTTTGGATCTCCGCTTCTCTTCTCCAATAGACAATCAGTAGATGTGGCGTGGCCTGCACACTTCACCAATGGAATGTCTGAACTTAACCCTAAAAGTCACTAAATTACCAGTGGTGTTATTCTGCATGACTCTTCTCTTACCCTCCTCTTTTTCAGTTACCCCTATAATTGGCAGCTTGTATACACCTCGCCTGCATTCTTTGCTTCCACCAAACCAGTTCGCTTTGGCAGCCACGACCTCACCCTTAGAAACAGCCAGTGATTAACTTATGTCGCCATAGCATTGTTTGTGTTACAACTGGAGAGTTCTTGATCAGTTCAATTAGGCTGACTTTTGCACGCCTGCAAAGGCAGTGAACTCACAGGTTTTCACTAGCGGTATGTCACTGATATCGATCAAAAAAAGCCACTTTCAAACCTGGTCAAAGTGTCCTACAGTATATCCTTAATCTTTCGGAGTGGGCTTTCTGCATGGCCGTGTTCCCAATAAAAACACTACAGGGGGCAGTACACAGTGAGGGAAAGGTTCTACATCTCCTGGAAATGGGCTTAGCAAAAGCAACATCATAAGGTATTATTTCATTCCGCTCCAAATATCTGCAAATACATTTAGGATAATCCAGATAGAACGTGTCCTTATGAGACCTTCCTTACTGTCTTCTAAATCAGAAGTGTTTCTTTGTTCACCTGGATTAAAAGCATTTCTTTCTGACCCAAATCCCCCTGTGATCCCATCAGTTCTCATACAGAGATCAAAGGCTCCATTATGGATATGTGGATGAAGTGATGATCATCCAACCCAAATGTGTCACAGAGAACGAGTTTTTTGATAACATTTTCCCAGCTCTCAGTACAACTTAGTTTTTTTAATTTTAATAATACTTCTCATACCACTCTTATATTACCTTGAGGTGTGGTCAAAGTCTATAGTCTTTTGCATGTTGATGATACTGCTTTGTGTTCAGTGTCCTTATCTTCCTGCCCAATGATAAAACAATAAATGTCCATAGATAATTTTAAAGACACCTGAGAAGAGACAGAATGATAAGACAATGATGAAGTGAAGTTCTTCTACTAACTGCCAACCTTCTCTGTCAAATAAGCGAGTTGTTCCTCATAATACCTGGACACCCATTTTGTTTGTGAAGGACAGACATCAGACTATCACTCCAGTATGTGTCTTCTGCCAACATACACAGCTCTGAGCAGCACATTCTGTACCTGTTGCCATCCATTGGCACAAGGGAAGCTCCTCACGAGACACGGGAACTGTGGACTACTTGGATAAAGGATGCGTGAAGATGAGCAAGGTCTTCACAGTCTCCTTGTCTGCCCTTCCAGCTTCCATCTTCAAGAATGCAAGATTATGTGCCCATGCTTTACTCGCTCGGCAAACTCAGAACTACACAATGTTGACTAAAGCAAAAAATGTACATAATATTTGTTATTTTTGCGTCTTTTGTTACGACGGGGCATGTTGAAGGCGGGGAAAGGAGGGACAATCCGTGTAGTGGCTCTCAAGAAAACAGGGCCTATTAACATAAAAAAAAAAACCCAAACACAAAGCTGTAACCCCCGAGGGGTCAATACAAATCAGGAAAAACAAGAACTAACTAAAAGAAACCAATGAAGTAACATCAAAAGGGAACTGAACAAAACAGGCAACAAGAACAGGAAATAAGCACAGCTACTGACACACATAGTGACACCTACAGGGAACAACAAGGAACAGGTGGGTGGATCACAATTAAACAGCACTAGAGACTAGGGAACATTAACACTAAGGCTTAACTAACTTAAATCTTATGATTGGGACAATGTGACTTGGCCCATCTCTGGCACTTAACCATCTCTCTATTTGACTCTCCCTGCCGGCCCCTGGAGGATGGACTCCCCCTTTGAGTCTGGTCCCTCCCAAGGTTTCTTCCTTCTAGGGAGTTTTTCCTTGCCACTGTTGCCTATGGCTTACTCACTGGGGGCTTTGGGTGAGGATGCTGTAAAGCGCTTTGAGACGATGTAATGTCGTGATACTGCGCTATACAAAAATAGATTTGTTTGTTTGTTGTTAACTAAAACAAGGAAAACTCTGCCTCAAACCCAACAACAAAAATGGAAACCTAGTTAATGGCTAACCACTTATTCCATTAAGCCACACAGTGTCCAGGAGAACAGGGAAACAATGGGCGCTACCAACAAATGGGATGGGCCAGTGAGAACTGCTTGCCAAACAGGGAGAAAACACATGGGATGGGGCCAGATGGACACCGACCCTGACAGCCTCGATGTAATATTACCTGGACTATTAGCAGGTAAAAACCTGAGGGCATGAGATCACGTGCTTTTAGGAATTCATAAAACTTTCAGAAATGCCACGAGTCAAGCACATATTTCACTCAAGCGCGATGCCTGAAATGCCTGAACTATTTTACAAACAAGTTCTGTACAAATAACTTCGACTGAAAGTAATGTCATTGTCCTCATAAAAGAGCTGTATTTCAGCTGAAATGTCATTAAAAACTACCCGAACGATCATTTAGATCCAATAGACTGAAATATCACAGTGGCATTCAGAAGCTAAGCCTGGGAATTGACAGAGTTTTACACATTTCTTCACATTATACCTTTATTGTGTTTTACTTTCATAAGAAACTGGTGAATCTCGGTGTTTCCAAGGCCGTGTGTGTCGCTTTACTTTGAATTCATGTTCATTTTTACTTCCGTTCCAGGGTAGAGTTTCGTATCAGAGAGTTCAGAATGGACATCTGCTTTGTGTTAAGGACTTAGGACCTGCCATCCATTACGACTAATTCATGACAGCAGATTGTGTCATTCAAATGATTTTACTCTTGTGAGGGTAACAGAGGATGGTACAAAGTTTCCACAAAGGAGTGATTACAGTCTCATTCACCCGACACTGAGGTGTAACCCTCCGAATATCTGAGACGATGAGATGAAGAATAAGTTGTTCCACGCTCAGAATTGCATGGCCAAACAAACTTTGCCAACCCTTGACAAAAGATACATTTAGGGGGCAACTGACTGGGAATTTTTTCTGGATGTGGTCACTGGATTGTCTGGGCCCCTCCTGTGCTTAGTGCTTTGTCTCCATGCACCTCTGCTTGCAGGTCATCCATCAAAATCAAGTGTCAAATTTTACCTTCCACATACAAACAAAGGGATGCTTATATGCTGGTAGCCTTGACTTCAAAAGTCTGGTAACCTACAGAGGTAACAGTGAGAAGCAGGACTTCGGATCTGTCTCTGTAACACCAAAGAAATAGCAGTAGTGGAGGGCAAATGATCAGCGAAGGCTGTGATTATGTGAGGGAGGTAAAACTACGTAAGCTCTACAGTCACCAGGGCTTTCATGTCCACGCAGAAGAGAATCACTCCCTGTCTGACTTGTTCCGGGGGCTGTTTTGGGTGATTCCAGACTCTTTGTCAATTGAAGGCAGATGTGAGAACAAAATAAAAGGAAGAAGCACAGATTCCACAGATCTGCACAGCTGGCCTCTTTGGGGTTCTGAGAAGTCCTCCCAGGGAGTAGTTAATTGGTACCTTGCCAATGAAGTTCACCTACGTTTCGCCGAGTTGGTTTAGTCTCCCTGAAGCCATCCTGTAGTCAGACCTTTACTTTTGTCTTGGCAGGAAGTTGTCAAATCTGAAGACGAGGCAAACAATACCCAGGGCACACCTTCTCGATTGCTTTCCCATCTTTGAGGAAACCTCCAGACAGCAGAAATGATGATCTTGTTTTATGAGCAGCCTCAACGTCGAACGGGACAGTAAGGCGCTTGGATTTTTCACACCGATAGAGTTGCACGTGCAAATAAATGGCCTCTTTCAATGAATTCGGCAACAGCTGTTTACGTAGCCCAGCTGGAAAGCATCAGCGGCACTGCTGGTTCTTGGTGCCATGTTTCCTTTCTGGGATTATTAGCTCAGCTGTCCTCACACGGCTGTCTGCCCCTGCGGTCGCAGTCACCTGATGTCTCCTCAGTCATGCTATGCTCTCCCATATGTCAATTTATTCTCTTTTCCTGATTCTTATCCATTTTGGGATTATGAGAAGTAAACTGGATTCAAGATGCCACAGAAGGCTGAATATTTAACAGTCATTTCATTTTAAAACTATTATTTCCAATACTGCCATTATAATTATCTTCTTGACAGGTGAAATTTTTGGACACATGACTCGTTCCATCCATTAAACTCATTAAAACATACATATCGTTATGCACCCTGTCAGGTCCACGCCGATCTCAGGATTCTCAAGATATTTCACATTGCATGGCATACATTTTTTGTGAGCCAAAATAGTACATGGCTAACCCTGTAGTCACTGTACTTCTGCGTCACTGGTGACCAGTTAGATTTTACTACGATTCTGGGCAGTGTGCTTGACACTCCTAGAAATTCTTCTCCATAACTGTTTGTATTATCTCAGAGACCTCAGTAACCAGAAGGGGAATCACAGCATCCCCACCTTACCCTCACCACCTGCCGGTTGCTGGGTATAACCTAACCCTAACCCTAACCCTAACCTAACCTAACCCTAACCCCTCTTTCTCAGACACAGCTGAATAAGATGTGCCAGACAGATGGGTGTGTCCAAGTTGCATGCCACTTCTCCCTTATTCCCCGTCTGCAAGCCGTGCTGGCTGACCAGCTGCGGATAACCTCACTCTGGCAGCCAGGAGGACATCCGTTCTGGGGCAGTTTGGAGTTCCGCACAGCCAGCACGCAGTGTTTCTGCATAGGTTTGTTTTCAGAGGGGATTTCCGGTCCATATGAGAGTCCAGTGTTCAAACCCCTTTATGTTAACACAAAGGAAGACAGCTTTGTGAGCACGGAGCCTCTTGCCATCTACAGAACACCATTAGAAAGTTCTACAATTCTGAAAACTGAATTCTGACATAAAAAATGCCTGTTAGTCAAACCCTAATGTCAGAGCTTGCTGTGGGCTAGGCTTAGGCTTATGGACCTGGATGCTTACCCTGAGACAGTCTGCTTCAAATTCCCTGCAGTTTTATTCTCAGTATTAAAATATTTAGTTGTGCAAAGGAGTAAAAATATGTAAGCGGCGATTCATAAGCACCACTTCAGACAGTTTAGAGCATAAACATCTCAATTCCAGCAGTGTCCCCTCCCCCCTCGCCCCCAACTGTGTCTTGCCAGCTTTCTGTATATCACCCCCCAGAGAAGCCTTCTGCAGATAAAGAGAAAAGCACATTGGCTAAGATTTCCCCACTATGGTCAGCTGTCTCTCTGCACCACCTGAAAGCAAGGCATGGAAATCTGTCTCTTCTGTTACCAATTCTATTTATACAGGCTAGAGTGGCTGAATTAAATGAGAAGCTTTAGCTACAAAACCCCCATTGATGCAGCATGTCTCTAAGAGGTAACAGGGTATCAGCAGGCAGGCTGGTAGATGGTACCTTCATTCAGGTAGATGAAAATCAATCTCTCACATGAAACAACATCCATCCATCCATCTCCTACCGCTTTTCTGGGTCGGGTCACGGGGGCAGCAGTCTAAGCAGAGAAACCCAGACTCCCGGCCACTTCGTCCAGCTCCTCTGGGGGAATCCAGAGGTTTTCCCAGGCCAGCCGAGAGACATAGTCTCTCCAGCATGTCCTGGGTCTTCCCCAGTGAGACATGCCCGGAACACCTCACCAGGGAGGCGTCCAGGAGGCATCCTAAGCAGATGCCCGAGAAACCTCACCTGGCTCCTCTCAATGTGGAGCAACGGCTCTACTCTGAGTCCTTCCTGAATGACCGAGCTCCTCACCCTATCTTTAAGGGAGAGCCCAGCCACCCTGCGGAGGAAACTCATTTCGGCCGCTTGCACTCGCGATCTCGTTCTTTCGGTCACTACCCATAGCTCATGACCATAGGTGAGGGTAGATCGACTGGTAAATGGAGAGCTTTGCCTTTTGGCTCAGCTCCTTCTTCACCATGACAGACCGATGCAGCGCCGGCTTCACTGCTGACGCCGCACTGATCCGCCTGTCGATCTCCCGCTCCATCCTTCCTTCACTCGATGAATCAACAGATAGCGGAAAAAAAATTCAATATGCATGACAGCAGGTTATTACTCTGTTATTTAAGTTAATTCTGATTTCCTGACAGAATCATATAGAAAGCCCCACTGATCGGAAAAATTTTACGTGTAAATGCTGTGGGCATTTCACATCTGGATGACTTGTTTCAGCCATTTTGGGTGCAACTGGCAGTAATGTTGCAGATTTGCAAGTTGCAGCAATTGTAATAGATTGCATTTTTCACTTAAATAATAATTTCTGCCATTGGAGACTACGGCAGTCCATGGAGCCCCTTGTTGGAATGTGATGAAATTTTGCAAGTTGACAGAGAACACTCTAAAGTATCAAGGTGTCAGATTTTAGGCCAATAAATGCATCACTGTAGTACCACTGACTGGCCAAGTTGTATGTTTCTGATAAAAAAAAGTTATCCAATGGATTTTCCTAGGGCAAACAAAATGGCCATTGTCATCTAATGATATTCCATGGTGAAGCTGCCAAACAGGAAATGAGCCCATATCTCAGGAACGGATTTCTGCGTCTACACCAAATTTGGTGAGATGACTCACGATCCTGCCCCTGAGGAAGTCCAGCAACAATTGCCCCATTTCACCACTTTGCGGCTCTATAATAAGGAAAATGTGTTTTTAGTCATTACTCTTCAT
Source organism: Brienomyrus brachyistius (assembly GCF_023856365.1). Lineage (NCBI taxonomy): Eukaryota > Metazoa > Chordata > Actinopteri > Osteoglossiformes > Mormyridae > Brienomyrus > Brienomyrus brachyistius. The sequence continues at coordinate 20,755,662 of NC_064542.1, forward strand.
GTCTGTGGTATAAAACCTGATTGTTTATATGAGTCAGGCCTTTTGTGATCCTGACATAATACATTATCATAACTTTCCTGCCAGTGGAGTCTATGGCAGCCCATAGAACTCCTCGTGGATTTTGATTAAATTTGCACTTACCTGGTGCAAAGCATACAGTTGTCAAATTTTGTGTCAATCCATCCACCTCAGTAGAGATTAAGATTAATCAGATCAAGATTAATTTTTTGCTCATAACTTTTGAACCACTTGTCCTGGGGTTTGATCTTTTTTTCTTTCTGAATCCTTGGGTCATCGATCTGAGTGCCACCCACTGCCGTTAAAATCTGCCATACTGGGCTTTCAAATTTTCGAAAAACCTGCTTTTGTGAACTAGTCATTGATGATACAATCAGCTAGAGAACTGAGGGAATTGGGCCATATATCAGCAATGCTTGCTTGGAATCACGCCAAACTTCATAGCTAGCAAAAGTATCTATCTATCTATCTATCTATATCTATCTATCTATCTATCTATCTATCTATCTATCTATCTATCTATCTATCTATCTATCTATCTATCTATCTATCTATCTATCTATCTATCTATCTATCTATCTATCTATCTATCTATCTCCAAGTTTCATGAAATTTGGCCACAATGGGAATTACAGAAATAATGGTTTAGATCATTTTAGGACCAATGTAGATGCCTCAGCTTATTTTCTTGTGTTCCTCTCTGACAGCTCTATCGTTTTTCGGCCATCTTGGTAATATTTTTTTTCATTCTCTTCCTATGGCAGGCCATATAAGCCCTTTGTGTAATTCGACACCCTCATAGAGCACAGTCCAGGTAATCCAGGCACCGAATTTGGGATCGATTCATAAATCCCTGTAGGCCAATTTTCAGAGTACATTTTTGCTTTTAACGTTTCAGCCATTTGTCCTGCTCTGCTTTTGCTCCTCATTTTGCCTGAATCCCTGGCTCAGATTCTGAATGTTCCAAAACGAAAAAGGAAAAGGTTTTTCAAAAAACCTACTTTTGCATATTAGTTCCAGACCATTTGGAATAAGCTGTCAAGAGAGGCCTCGGACTTACACTAAGTCACTAAGAGTTGTGATGGGTCATCTGATACAGCTCCCGTTATCAAATGAAATTTGATGGCAAAAGATGCCTAAACAGGAAGTGAGTTGGTGCTTTGTTGGAGTGATGTCACACCAGGAACACGTTGCTACTAGGAATACGGGCTATGCAGCAAGTTTATTGAAATTTGGCCACTCAGCAGGCTACACTGTTTTAGAAAACAATTAAATTCTCATTAATCTCCAGAGGGGTCTCCTCTGCATATTGTTTATTTATTTATTTTTTGTTTTACCACAGCCCAAACAAATTCGAATAACGTCAACTAGACAGGCTGATATGCCCATATGTGTGAGGGTAGGAGCGGGTGTCAGTGTGTCTTTTTGCCCTGTGATGGACTGGTGCCTTGTTCAGTGGCTGCTTGGTGGCCCTGTCACCTCCACTGGCAGCCATTTTTTCTTTATTTATTTACATTCAGATAAGCCTTTACTGTGACGCCCGCTCCGTCCGCTCCTCGTGTGTGCCACGCCCCCTAATTACCCACGTGTGATTCCCTGATTGTGCCCAGTCGTGTCTTGTTTCCTGCTGCCTTGTTCTGTGTATTTAAGTCCCTGTTTTGCATTAACCCCTTGTCTGTCATTGATGTTTGTACGCGTGAGCTGTTTCCCGGTCCCCGTCTTCCTAATTAAACTCCCGTGTACCCTGCTTACGCCTGCTTACGCCTGCTCTTTGCTTGCTCGCCTGCCAGCGCGTTCGCCCACTTCCTGGTCGATCGTGACATTTACAAATTCATCTTTGAGTAATTTTCTCCAGAGCCTGGCCACGAACCTATCTGAGGGGGAAGACATTGAGGTACAATCAACAAAAGGTATCCTGGCACCATTAACTTGTGACAAAGGGCAAAATCGAACAGCAGAATCAACAGCGGTTACAAAGCCTCGTTTGGCAAGTGCTGGCGGAACTAAATCTTACCCACAATCCCTTGGAACAAAGTACACTTTTAACAAGCTGCCTACAAGCTTATTTCATGAAGGGGAAAGTGAAACGCATCAATAAAACCACATAGTTTATACATCTAAAGTCTTCAAAAGAAGACTAATCAAGTAAGAGTGAAGAACATGGTACTGACACAAGCATTTCCTAGTCCTGTAGTACGAGGAACCGGTAGGAATCAGTTTGATGAGGTGGGAGTAGGGCTGACATTACTGCTGTAACACACATAACTGGGCTCAATGCAAATACTGAGTTAGAGTTTCAGTGCAATTTACTTGGAAAGAACTTGTTTTGTTTCCATCTCTCTCGCTCATGTTAAAAAAAATTATTAGAGTTCTCTAGTCAAGCAAGCTTTGTACTCAAGCGTGTCAGTCTTGTTTGCTTTGCATCAAATACGTCAGCTTAGGATGCAGATACATTAACCTTTTTTGGCAATGGTAATATTCTAAAAGGGTCATTCTATTTTAACTCGATACATGGCCCTTGTATCACTAGTTTTAATTTTGATGACTTTTGGCGTGTAATTTACACGCATCTTCCAGGGATCAGGAATGTTTTTGCTTATTATAAAAGCCCCTTTGTGAAATACTGCCTTTTCTACATGGGAAGCAAAATGTTCAAAGTCACATAACTCCTACACCCCGTTGAATAACAATGATTGTTTTTTGTTTGTTTCAAAGCAGGCAAAAAGTACTTTCTTCCCAATTAAGTAAAAAAAAATGTACCCCTCCCTCCAAATGCATTTTTGAAGGTCAAATATAATTGTACATTTTTTGGAGTTCTGATCTCCAGAAGGAGACCAAGGAACAACTCAATGCTGCAGATACAGGAGTAAACGTACGTATGTATTTCAAAAAAAAAAAAAACAAAAAACCTTGATGTCTTACTCTAAGCCCTTCTGTTTTATTCATGACCAAATGTAGCAAAAACAAATGCAGTTTGTGAGATGAACTTTGACCTTGAAAAAACAGACTTATGCAAAAGCTGAATTTGAGACCGTGGCCAGATTTGATATAATGAAAAATCCTTTCTGCACTTTCCAAGAAGCTATAGCCGTGTCACGCAGCTGTAATAATAATTACAAAAAACAACACGCATGTAAACATAGAATTTTTTTTGCCTCCCGTTACGTAGAGAAGATTATCTTTTAACAATAAACAAAATATCTTCTTAGCTCCAAAAAGTATGTGCAACTCACATGCCAATGGGGTTAAAATAACAAAACCACTACTGAAATACGTTTATTAACAGCCAGCTTCAAATTCCATAAAATTACCTATATAGCCTGCCTAAATTATGTGGCAATACACCAACAGCAAACACTGTTGCTCTTCCCCATGGCATTTTTCAATCAGTCTGCCGTGATGATTGCTATTTGCCCTGCCCCCCTGTACAATTCACCGCAAAATAAAGAGTACAATGTCCTTGGAGGAGGGGCATGAACATAACCTCAGATCCCAGGTCAGTTCCCTGGAGGACTGAAGATTCCAGCCCATAGGTGTGCAGTGAAGCTGAAAGACGGCACTCTGCTTGTGTTATTGACCCTCTCCAGGGTCTTTGTAACAACAGGCTGCTGCTGCTGGGATGCTGTGACATGTTGATCGGTTGAGTACAACATCCAGACTAACAACCCCACAAACTCTCCCGGTCTCACATAAAAAAAAAAAATGCAATATACAAGAAGTGCATTAAGGATTGACTGATACCCTCCTCATGATCTGCACCAGTGTTCTTCAGCTGAACCACTGTCGTCCTTTAGTGTGAATTCTGAAATTCGTGACAAGTTTAATAAACTGGAGACACACCTACATGCTTCAAAGGTAGGAATTAGGTGATAAACTTAATCGCTCGACGCCGCCCTTTTCATATTCCAGTGATAGTTCGTTGTAGCAATTAAAACCTACCATATATACTTTTACCGGGCAGCAATAAAAATCTTGCAAAATCTTGCAAAATATCCTTGAGTACCAGCCAAGGAAACTGCAGCTTGTTTCAAAAGGCGTGACATTTACGTTCCGGAGAATGTCGTCTCTCAGTCTGCTTCAATGCAATGACTTACATTAACAGAATGAAAATACAGTCATTAGCAGCAGCAGCAGGCTGCTTACCTGGGCGCTGCCTAGATACATAGAATCAGAAAAGAAATGCAGTAAACATACATGCACTGAGTCGTTATTCATACGTTCTAGAAACTCTGTGTTTGACTGTTAGCAAACACAACACAACTCTTGACTGCAAACAGTAAATGTATATGGGGGGGGGGGGGGGGGGGGGAATCCAGGCTGCAAAAGAGGAGTTTTTCCTGTGCCGGGGAGAGGAGAAAAATCCCTCCCCCCACCCCTGATAGCCGAGACTCCCCGAGACCTCCCACCTCTCACTGGAGCGCCAGTGCACCTCCAACTCCAAGGTTGGGGAGGGGTCCATCCCCCCCCCCCCCCACCCCGTTCCCTTGCTGTGGGCCTGACAGTGAGCTCAGTCAAAACGCCAGCTGTTTGGAGAGGGCGCCTCTACGGAAATCTGCCTCTACACGCAGAGGGACTCCGATTCCCCGCTGCAAAGCGGGTCCTTGGCAGACGGGAACCTCACAAGAGACCCAGATGAGTGGAACACAACATCGCTCTCTTTCCCATGGAGGGAAACCTACACCCCCAGACAGCAGACGTTGTCCAACCATTTCGTAATATCCTGCCAGTAAAAACCCACTTTTTTAAACAGTGAAACGCCTCAGAGTGGGATGAGAGTGGAGGATTATAAATTAGAATGATTACACGGACCAAAAAAATTTTTTTAAACACCTAAATAAACAACTGGGTACTGAAGATATTTCTCCATTGACCGTAGTTCCTAGGTTCTTCAATGTGGCAAACCTCTGACGTCACTGACCAGTGAGTGATGTGCAGTGGAGCTCCAGTGAATCAGAGGGAAAACTCAGCCTCGGTGGGCGGGGATTGGGCTCACATCCATTTCTTTATAAACAACAGACGTGCCCCTGGGGTTCTGGAAACACGTAGGAAATGACCCTCCGTGTCTCACTGGGCAGATCCCAGAAAGACAGAGAATGGGGGGTGGGTGGGACTGAAGCCTGGACAGCATATGTTAGACATCCCCACGTGGGGGGCTGAACAGAGTTTGGGTCCTGGGTGGTGGTGCTGGCAGTGACATGCTGTTGTTTCTGGCTGCATTTTCACTGGCACCTTTCCATGGGCGATTGCGTAGTTTAGCAAAAGCTGAGGTTTTGGTCTCCTTCAGAGGAGAGGAACGACACACAATGTGGCAACTCAGACACCAAGACAAGACAAGACTACAACATCTGGTCCACCTGGCCAAGTCAGACAGGATTTAAGAAAAAAAAAAGACAATGGCCGGGCAGAACCTGATTGTTAGGTAGAACTAACGTTCTATTGCAAGTTTAAAAAAAAGAAACTGCCAAATTTTTAAGACAAAGTTTTTTGCATGAAATCCTAAGTATCGCAAATATAAATTTTTATTCATGCGCATGCCAACAGCGAAAACGCGTAAATATTTTCCTCAGTCTTTTCCAAATCCTTTAACAAGTTTAAGCGACTCCGCAGGCATTACCATGCCTGTGCTCACGCATTGTGCGCGACACCCCACGCCCTGCTCTTTACACAACACACTCCGCACTGTACGCAAACCTGTTTGAAAATCAAAACGAACTCTTTTATGATCCATTTTCACTTTTCAATCGATCGTTCTTATAAAACCAACCATTCCGAAGCGCACGAAAAACGCAATTTGAGCGTTTTTTCCGATTTCACAAGACGGGCTGAGGCAGGAAATACCAACCCGAAAACAAACAATTGCTCTTGTTGACGTTCTTAGGCCATTACTTCTTTTTATCATTTACATACTATATCCCTCTACCACACAGCTAATCGTAGAAAATCTTCGGTAAAAGCTGGAGCAGTGGCACCCAAACTATGGTACGCGAGCTCCTCCTAGTGGTACGCGGAGGTTCTTGTAACATTTTACTTGACGGGCATAACTAATACAGGATTATATTATTACTTCTGTATTAACCCCAAACTAAGTTTAGTCACAGATCTCACGTTAATTCATAACTAATGAATCATTATTTAACTTTCATCTTAAGCAGTTACTGTATTTGTTACTATATCTGTTAGTTCTGTAAACCTTTGTAAACCACTGAAGGGACAAGTAATGAATAACCCAAGTGAAATACTGATCTCATGTTTGTTCATTAATGAATCGCGATGCATCTTTCAAAGAGCGACTATAATTGTTATGTTCATGATTTACTTTAGTAGTTGTCACGATCTAAGCCGGACGGAACGGCGATCGTGCGGGCAGGCGTGCAAAGATTAGGCAGGCAGGCAGAATACGGGGCAAACTAGGGTTTTAATTGGGTCTGGGAACGGGGAACACCAAACGGGCAGCAGGAAGCTTCAGACCACAACAAACTACAATGACGGACAGGGGAGACAAGCAAAACCAGGACTTAAATAGGACAGGACCAATCAAAATAAGCAGACACAGATGGAGACGACCAGGGAAGTACACGTGGGTAATCAGGGGGCGTGGCACACACGAGGAGCGGGCGGGCCGGGCATGACAGTATTAACTTGGTTATTACTATTTGTGTCTTGTCAAGTTTAGTGTTATGCAACTTATCAACTCGGAAAACAATAAGGGTAAGTGAGGTACAAAGTTTTAGAGCCACTGAACCAGAGTCATCCGGCCTACCTAACTTGCTGTCTGTCTTCTCACGTTTCGTGTCCCGAATCTGCCGGGTATTTCCCTTCTCGCTATTTATACTTACAAATTCAGAAAAGACAAGAACTGGGTGCGAATGGATACATGCTTGTTGTGGATACTCACACCTAAACAACGACAATTCGCATTTACAGCATTCATGGTGACACACTGGCTAAACAGCCATCCTGGAGATAAAAATCCTACCGGTGTCACACATCACTCACACATTTAAACCACTCGCTCTAAAGAGGTGGAATTCGCAACTAAAATATCTAGTTATATACACACTGCGATGATCTTCTATGAGGTAACTTCATAACAATTTGGCAACGGGGGTGGGACAAAACCTGTTGGAAATTTAACTGTTTAATATACGCAGCCACAATAATGTAGAACAACGTGTGTAAATGCAAAAATTAAGTCATGACTTTATTTTCCACAAAAAAAAAAACTCATCACCATGAGATCATTATTTCTGATGAAGGAAAAAAAAAACATTAGATCCAAAGATGCCAGAGCATATTCAATACAAAATATAAAATTAACATTTAATGCCTGTGCAACTCGCAATATACTCTTGAAGCTACTTGCGCCACAAAACTCTGAACATATATACATTAAACTAAGAGAATATCTTTTGACAGTTTTACAAAAGGATGAAATATCATACAAAACATTTAACGTAAGTAACAGCATCTTGACGTTAAAGGGAATCAAAGGACAACTTAGGTAGAAGGCAGTAATTGTCAGTTTACATTAGCTAACAGGTTAGCCAAACAAATAAAACATTACACACCCTACGTTCGTAAGGAAAACTCAACCAAAAGATCTCCATTATTAAACCGTAACGCTAAAACAGGAAAAGGCAAATGCTAATCATGCGTCACAATAGTGTTCCATGTTTTAATGCGTTGGCACAGACAAGTATGTCGTCTTTACAGTTTTTACACAGACCTGAGAGCGTTTTCTCCTCGCAATATCACATCACACAGCCACTCAAATCAACAAAAATGGCCAGGTGGTTGGGGGGGGGGTACATACAGCATAATATGCAATAAAAAAAATATATATACACACACAAAGAGACATTAAAAAGTGCCTCCAGCTATTGCATTTGTACGGCACTGATCTTTATTAATATGGAAGTGGGGAAAATCATATATATGATCTAAAGTTCAGTTCATTTAGTTTCCTGGACTTTGCAGTACCCAGTAATTGGCACCATAACAGGAGGATTGCGGGGGCCCAGGTTCGGCGCTCTCTCCAGCGGACGAAGAACAAGGCAGACCAGCTGAAACGAGGTCACATTCGAGTAGGAAGAAGGGGCCTTCAGAAGCCAGAGGGAGTGAGGGCATTTAAATCTCTGGGTTTGAGGTTGTGTGGTCGGGGCACCTGTCTCACTGCATCCAAGGTTGGGATCTCCAGTTTAGGGGCTTTGAGGCCGATGGAGTCCTCAACCATGCGGGTGACTTGGGTCTTCATCTCCTCGATGGGGATGGTGGTCCTCTCTCCCTGATAGACCTGCAGGTTGAGAGTCCCTGCAATAAAGCAGATGAGAAGCCGCTTAAACATGGGGGGGAAGATCAGTATTTAGTTTTGTCGTCCTCATGTGCGTCACACGTTGCGTAACGAAAGTAAAGCAAACAGCCTTCTCACCCGGATCAGTGGAGGACTTTTGCACTGTGGTGCGGGACGTGAAGAGCCCCCAACGCTCCACGCCTCCTCCACCCTCGTTGCCACCCATATCAACGCTGTTGACGGTGCTTCTAAACTCTGAATCACCAAGAAGCGCCACAGAGCTTTGGGAGAACCAGCTCCTAGGAGACAAAGGACGGAATGGCATCAACGTCTGAAATGAAACGATGCTGTGTCGTGTGAAGGGCAAAGTATGAGAACAGGAACCCTGTCTTTGCACACATCCCATCCTACTCTCATGAGTAACATAGATCACATAGAGTTATGAGTGTAGCTTTGGGTATCTGCACTGGGGCACATGATCGGGTGGGGCGGGTACAGTTAAGGATGAGCCTGTAGACTGGATACCATGTTGTATGATGCTGATGTCTGTACCTGTGATTCAGTCTGGGGGAGGCGTGGGGTGTCACACTGGGGGTGATGCTCGGGGTAACAGAGGGGGTGGATGGTGCCGACGTTCCCTGCCTGTCCTCCTTGGGGTCCCCACCAGGCACTTTCAGCTTCTGCAGGAACGAGACATCAAACGAATGCGATAACTCACCCTATGGGGGTCTTCTCAAAATACCAATAGGAGAAGTGGGAACTGGGCGGAGGCGGGGTTATTAAAATACTATCTGCAAACAGTTATGTAAGGTGACGACAAAACAGCACTTGAGTCAGCAAACAGAGAAAGCCAATAACCAGCACAGGATCTTCAACGCACTCGTTGCTTGTTCCCCTTCACAAAAAATTCTTAATAGCTCAAAGGGTTTACCAAAAAAAAAAAAAAAAACGCAATATACACTGAATGGTGAATCCAGCAGCTTCTGAAACAAAGAACCCATCCCCGATTCTCAAGCAGGATCTGGTTCGGCTGAATAAGTGACCAGGACGCGAATGCCACGAAGACCGACACCACGGCTCACGCACATGAAGAACTGCCATCATCAAACTGACACACACGTTCACATTCCACCGCACAAAAATAAAACCGAAATGGATTGCGAAATTTCATTTTCGCACACCATTCCCTCCAGGGCGTAAATGACTCGAGGCTGTGACAAATTACAGGACTATTCCACAGGTATTCTGTCTGCTGCTGTCCTTAATTATGAGTCAATCTTTTCATAATAATCTTTTATATATTAATATACTACCCACCGTAACGCAGCAGAAGTTGACAATAGAGCAAACTACGTTCACATTTTGCGTTCAAATGTGTAAATCAACCAATGTAGCGAATTGGAACATTAAACAGCAACTGATTTTACATCAGGGCCCACGGTTTGGATCCAGCTGCAGATCCGCCTCAGCTGCCTGCTTACGAAAGCCTCAATAAATCAGCTGTGCACGACCCCCCCCCCCCCCCAACAGCCGAAGAGGAAAACCCCAGCCCCTGGGGTACAGCAGCACGCGGATGCCGGCGGAACACCGATACGTCACCGGCGGACAGCGCGCGCAGCTCGCAGCGTGGATCGGACAGTCCTGCTGCTTCAGAACTCCTCAGAAAAAGGCTGTTCCGGCCCTGTGCATGTCAGCCGTCCACATATCTGGGAAGTCGCCCGATGGGTATGGAACCACTTCATCCTAAAGGTAGCGGTTCATATATAAAAGCGGAAGCGAAGGAGCTGCTCTTGGCGGCTTTCCAGCGCCTTTGGTGAACATAGTTTCCCCCAGAATTCCTTCTTGCCTATTGTACCTAAAGTCCAGTGCTTACAAATAGAAACGCATAATTCCTACAATCGGATTCATAATACCCTTTGTACATGCATGGTGTGTATAGCGTTCTAGGTTTCTTGCAAACAATTTCATGTTGTTTACTGCTAAAATATCGAGAAAAAAACAACCAGATTCCATGTTTTCCTTTATGAGGCTAGCTAGGCAGCTAGCTAGCTGGCTAGCTCATCTCACGATCGTGGTTCGATTTCAAGCTGAAGCCTTGATACAAATCCAGTAAAACATCCCCCAACAGCTAAGACAAAAACCCACTACAGTACCTTTTTATGAGAGCGCTTCCCTTGTTTTCGTGCCGAAAAGACATTCTGGTTTTGTCCATGACTTTCGCATAGAACCGTGGCACTAAAATGGCCTGTGAAACGCCAACCCCCAACGCGACTCCTGATTGGTCCGTTCGTCTCATAAAGGGGGCTCGTCTCATATTATGGAGGTGTGAAGTAGCCAATGACAGCGCGGGACAAAACGCACTTCCCGACCTGAACGTTACATAATTTGTTTACTTGCATGTTAAACTACTGCGTCTATTACATACCTGTTTTATCTTGTTGTGCGTCTGTTAAACACTTGTTTTCATCGTTGTTTTCAACGATTCAATGCCGAAAACAAGTTTGCGCTCCACACGTTCCACTAAATTATATTTGTATTACACACATTTATGGGTAAATTACCTAAATATATTCGTATTTATATATTTATTCTAATGCACAATAGGCAATAGCATAGTATTATATCATAATTGGTATAAATTGTGAACGTAAAAGTGCATTTAAAAACTGGTCGGTGGCACAGATCTGGCTTTGTGGGTGCAAAATTAATCATTGCTTGTATGCACAATACAAAGTTATATTAGAAGCTTCCAAGTCAGGAAATGCTGAAAGCAGAATGCAAATCAACTCAAATATCTTGCATATATTTATGAAATGAGGCCTTTCTCATGAATCTCATTTTACTCCAGACACAAGTAAAGGGATTCTTTAGTGTGACAGCACTATCTGATAATGACCTCAGTTCCCATCTATCATAGACCTATCTACCAGCCCCCCTGCACTCACGTTTGACGCGTCAGACATGCGGTGATAGCGCGTCTCATCCGCCATCAGGCCCTTGTGTGGCGTGTAGCTAGCATCCGTCAGCCCAGCATGCTGCTCAAACCTCTGGATGCTGTCTTGGGTGTGCTCTGTGGGTGGCCGAAACCAGACCCGTCATGCATGCCGATTCACGCAGGGATTTCCTTTAACTTCTGATATTAAATAACTCCTATCTTGTTTTTTTTTCTTCCTTAAACTGTAGCCAAAAGAGAGAATTCCTAATGAATTTTCCTGTTTACATACCTACAGAATAAATGCAAAATCAATTCTGCGCTCCACAAATTGTTATATAAGTCACGCTGATTTTTGTTTTATTCCTCAGTAAAAAAATAATTCTTCCTTATTTTATATCATTTCATGTTATAACCCATTTCCAGTTAAAATTACAGTTCATATACCAGATTTTCTCATCTTACTGGTCATAATGGAGCTTATGATGGAAGGTGAAGCTTTGGCCTTCACTGTGGGTATCCAAGGCTTTGCAGCGTTGGGATCCAAGGTATCGGTGTGACTCAGGAAATGATCTGGGTCAGGTTCCTAATCATGGAGAAAAAAAACACATTATTATTACTACTACTATGTATTAATAATATTAACATAAATAAGAATAATTGATGAAAGACAGAACGTTTTAATCTACGCAATATACCTCCACCAGACGGCGGAACCTTCTCTCTGGAATGACGGGCTTCTCCCAAAGGATGTTAACGATCATGTCTGATGGAGGGGATCCGATTGGTGCATCGAGGGCGTCGTCATAGCTGATGGCACGCCGGACAATTCTGATGGGGAGCCCCTCGGACATACCCGACTCCAAGGCTGGGAAGTGACAACGAACCAGGAGAAGCAGACAGAGAGAAATGCTCACACCTCTGATTAATTCCTGCATAATTCAAAGCAAAAAAGGATCATTGGCAAACGTGCTCTATTTCAATCCATAAATTTGTCACAGCAAGGCTTGGATTACATTGTGATAGGTGAATATTTAAAAATAGCACATCAGATGTATACAGCTGCAAAGACGAATGTAGTTACCAGGAACGTCCCCCCGTCTGGATGCCATAATGCTGGAAAACTAAGAAAAAACAAAACTGTTTCGTTCAGAAAAGAAAAAAAATTAATAAATAATGTGATAACAGAAATGCTTATGATGGTCCGTAACTTCCCTGCTCAGTAAAAGAAGTTATAAAACTGCTGATCATGCAAAACGTTTGAGAGGAAAGCCTCAAAAAAGGATCAATCAGGCAGAAAGAACAGGCCATACCCTAAGCTAAGTTTATTGGACGACAGCCCAGACAAACAACTGCAATCCCACAAGCATTAGGCAATCTGCATCAAACGGAATTAATCATTTATCTGAAACACGCGTATTTTTGAATATGCCTAATACTAAATATGGACATTCTTTAATGAACCGAGTTAGTAAGAAGTTGTTTACTACATATTTATTAAATGGATAGTTCCAGTCCCTCTTTCTCAAAGAAGGTCAGTGATTTTTTAATCCAGAATTTCGACGTTCACTATCGTTTTACAAGTTTTAAAGAAATATCTATTTATTATTATTATTATTATTATTTTATTATTATTATTATATTTAACGTGGTATTTGGAAGAAAACTAATTCACCGCTGTTATTTTACACCGCTGCTGCAGACATGGCTGTCGACTAAGCCTGGAAAAAGATTTTAAAAAAGGACTGCACGCGATAGATCACAGGAATCTCGATAGAGTTACGAGTTAGTAAATATAAAATAGCCAACATTTTAATTATGGTTATTAACAAAATACAGCATCGTTGTCGTTAATGCCTCATACGCGGTACATTTTGTCTTGACTTTGAGTTGTCTTTAAGCGTTAAGTTCATAACCCTGCATCTAGGTTAACAGTACTTCCGACTTCGTCTACTTGTTTCCCCAAACTTGCATTTGAAATTCACTTCAATTTTAGAATGGAAAACGTTATTGTTTTTACAATGGATCTGACTATTACATAATTGTCATAAGAATCAAAATTATCAAACTACAAGATTTTTTAGGATTAATTCAAGCACAAAACTGTTACCGCTTAAACGACATCGGAGTTTCGGCTCCCATTTAAACCGGGGGAATTGAAGTTTTGCAGGGTGTCTTGTTCAAATGATAGTTAAACTGACAGTATAGGAGCAACCTTTAAAACTCCAAGGCACGAACCGTCGGATAATCTAATAAATCCAACAGACTGTCACAAATTGGTTTAATTTCAGAACAGCATGTACATATTTCAGGGTCTTAGTACGTCTAATTAACCTTTTCACTTTTTGCATAAAGAAAATGACACCAAACTATCAGTATTCATGCCTGCTGACATTAATAACTTATTTCAGTGTAACGATAATGAAATCGCACAGTAAGAATAAATCTAATCCATTAACTATATTTCTTTAAGCCTGCAGAAGTAAACAAGCAATCGGTTAAAACCCCCCCAATGCTCACCTAGTGTCGTTTCCTTATCGAATTACTGAAAATCAAATCAGCTAATAGCAATGCATTTACTTTTGGGATGCACAACATCTGATGTGTCATTATCTTTTGTGGTGACTCTAACTTTCAGTAGAAGACGCCTGGTGGCCGGTGCTCCACTTTCTCGCGATACTTCCGGCACTTGTATAAAATTTAACTAAACTGCACAAAAATGCGCTTGAGATAGATTATTGATAGATTATTATTTTTCTTCTAAAATAAACTTCCAAGATGTCTCAAAGCACGTACAACAGAGTGCTTTCCCACGCATCTTTCAAATTACATAATGATCTTGGGTATAACGCTAAAAGCAGAGTAAATTACTTCAGTGAATGCGTCTGTGTGCGCATGCGTATGGCTACATTTCACTGGTTATTGTCATGCTAAAATATTATTCACTAAATAGGACCGCTGTATAGTTTGCTAATCGATGTGGATTTGGTTTCATATTATGTAGACTGTAAATCCCGTGAATATTAAAATGCCAGAAGACGTTAGGAACTATTCTTTTCATTGAATGGTGAATGTCTAGGTTATATGATATAAAGTCTCTCTAAACATTTTCTTTAGTCGTATATTAAGATGTACCAGTGGGTGGCACTTGCAAGCGAAGATGATTTTGAATGGCTTATCTGTCTCACGCCCCTAAAATGTTCGGTCATGAGGCAAACTGAAATGTCAGCCAAGTAACGTTGCAAATGGGCTGTTATTGACATGACATATGTGAAGTATATACGGAGTGGGACTGCAGACAACAGCTGGCAGAAAATCTGAGATGTCACTTCAGTATGACTTTAATACACTGTTAAAAATGGAAAGATTGATCTTAAAATAGTTTGCAGGATAATCAGCTGTTTTCCTTAGAGGGGAACTTGCGGATGTCCTGGATTGACACGCTGCGAACCTGTAATGGATTCAAGTCACAATGAGGTCAATGTCAGAATGATATACGGGCACAACATTGAATTATTTTCTCATTTTAAAGTGACACTGGCGAAGTTGTGTCATGCATTGAAAAGTTGCTCTGTTGACCTTTATAGTGTTAATCTGTATGTTAGAAGCGTGCTGGAAATCAAATGATCGAGGAAGCTGTAAATGAGAATTTTAGATAGCGTCCTCCACTGCGGTACTCATAAAGGGACAAGGTACTAATATTTCCCCCTAGGAACTCCGAACTTTATGGGCTCCGTATTTCCCAGCCGATCGAGGTTTTTTCTATTTTTTCATACCAAGTACCATAAACTGTCGGTAGGGGGCTCCCGCTCACTGTAGGCGACAGGTGGATTTCCTCGGGGTGGTTTAATTCCATCCAGAAGAATTAGTATTTAGAATATAACCCGAATTAACACAGGTTAAGTTCTACGTATTTATTCCTGGACATTTTACGTACATAATACCGTTGGCTGCTTGTTCATAATACCTTTGCAAAAATCTTCTTTCACATGAAACCAGTTCCTTGTGTTTTCTGTCGTAATTATTTTATTGTACAGTCAATTTAGTAACAGATTTATAATCATATTGTGAGTGGTCTGCCGTAAGAATGAGTGGTGTACTCTTATGCTAATGTAGGGTACCTTTTATGTCTGTATTACCGGTAAAATATAAATATAATAATATCCATCGATTTCCATTAGCTGCTCGGCAAAGACAGAAGGGATTCACTCGCCTACGCAACAAAGGGAAGGTAATCAAAGCAATATATCAGTTTGTCTGAATTGTAAATGGGGATTATTTTCCTCACGTAAATCTGACACAAACACTACCCTCCTGTACAGAAACACGCAGCTGTGGCCCATTCTAGTTAAAAACGTGAAACGCTAGTAAATAAAAGACAGCTGTGAATAATGTAAACAAAACAACGTGAAATTGTCACTTCCACGGACGGCGATCTCGCCATTTGGCTGAAACGGCACCATTTGTGCCGTTAGTACGATCATTCCCAGCATATATCCCAGTTGCAATCCGCGATGACAGACAGTGTGTTGGTGTGTTGTGTATTACCCTGGTCTGTGGGACCCCCTCCAAATCCTATCGTGAAACCTCCACCAGAAGTTGCGTGGGTGGTTTTCCTCCGCTCCCACTGGAAAGATAGCACACGGAGATGTTCATCTGCACGCTTTTATTCGAGAATGAGCAACACCTGTAAAAAATCCATCAGTTCGAAAGTAATTCACCCCATGCTGAAACATGAGTGCTTCATTTGCCATGAACCAGTGAAAGTCCACAATTACTGCTTGACCAAGAACACAGAACCAGCAGTGGTGTTCACTGGTCCTACTGGAGCCCTGCCTCACCCAAATCCTCAGCTGACAGATAGCAGAAGGGGAGGTGCAGGGCTGGTGTCTGTGTTTCCCGCTGGGGGCGTGTAAGTGCGCGCGGCCAGCAGGCAGCATAGGTGCAATATAAATCTGCCCTGAGGGTGGCGCCAATATTCAGTCCACAGTGTTTAGGGCCATCTGGCATATGGGGTCATGCGGGACCCCAAAGTCCAGGCCTGATTGTTAACCCCAGTCCAGCCCTGAAAAAATGCAGACGGTTTCCATCCACCAGCCGTAACGCTACTCAGTAGCTCATAGGTATAAAATATGAGCATGTTGTATATCAAATTACTGGTCATTTTCACTCCATCGGTAACTAACAGTCTGCAGGAGGTGTGCAAGTAGGCATCTCATTGTATTAAGGGTATATGAAAAAACATATGATTTGAAACATCCAGTCCTGTATTCCAGTAAAACTGAAAATTGTCTCTGGGGAATAAATCAGCTAAAGTGGATGGAAATGAAAGTTCTTTTGGTTTAGTCTCCATTGATCGGAGCCCCCGTGGTCCTCAGGAATGCCGGAATCACCCGGAATCACCCGTGACAGTTTTCACGAAACCAAGGCTATAATATGACATTGCAAAAAAATAGATCTTTGTTTTTTTTGTGTTTATTAATTGAATATAGTTAAATAATAATAAATGAGTATGTTATACAATGTAAAAACTGAATGCAGTTTGCCATATAGTGCTATACTACATAGAAAATATATATTAAGAAAATACCAGCAATAGAAAAATATATTTTGCATTATGCAGAATACAGCCATCTTCCACAACCACTTATACAGTACAGGGTTGTGATTAGTAACAATACGAACACATCAATAGACAACGATGTTTATACCATTAATTATTTAAATGACACATGTGGATACATTCTGTATGAGTATCAGTAGGACTGGGTGGTTCCTGTATCTGGGGGCGGGGAGATCGTGTCCAGCTTCGGTGTCCAATCAGATGCCGGCTGGGGGGGGGGGTCACCTTCCTCCACATCAGGGCATCATCTTCCTGGGTTGGTTGAGAGATATCAGGGTCACATGACCTGGGAGGGCTAGGTCTCACACCGCATCAGCGGTGAAACCCGAAAGTCACGCATTCGGATACATCTGCTGCTGTAGCGTAAACAGGAAGCTCTGCTCTCGGACTCGTGCGAAGGACCTCAGTGTGTTCCTTCGTGTACTTAACTAACCAGCTTTAGTGTAAGTCATCCCAGATGATATCAACACCTGCTGATCTAGATTATGTAGCCCTATTTTAAATTAGTTGGTTTTATATTCAAAACATGACTGCAACTTTGGCTAAAAAAATGAAGAGAGCTGATTATTGAGCAATGTACATAACCAATACCCAGTATTCAAATATGAGCAATCCTTTGTGTTTCTGAGCTCAGGCAAATTCCTAAAGAGTCACAATATCTGAGTGATGCAGCTTACTGTTGCTGTCTATCGTGAAAACCCAGTGTTTTCCCAGTGGGGATCATTGCATGAACTTACGATTGCAGTTTTTTAATCATTCGGCGGATTTTCTGGGCTTCGGGATTCAGGCAGTACTGGTTCCCGTTCTTCAGGTTGATACTGGAAACACAATAGTGGGTTCATCAGTATTAGCACAAAAATGACAACTATGCTACTGTTCACCAAGCCAGATCATTTGAGTACATTAACAAGAGGAATAATGTTCCAAGCAAGTCAATGCACTAGCAGTTCGGTAAAAGCCAAGATGCTGATTCAGGTGTTGATTAAACCATCTAACTAAATGGGAACAGAATTGGGAATTAAATCTGCGTAAGAATGCAGGTGTTAATACTCACATGATTTCCAGCTTCTCGCAAAAGTTTGATGGGGGAAAAATCTCCAAGTTCTTGATGTTCCGAGGATTGACCCCGAGATTGTCACGAGTGCTCTGGCACAGGCACGTCGAGCGCCCCCCCACAATGTCTGAGGAGCAACAAGGAAGACACAGCTAAATGGGGAGGGTAATAGTTCACAGAAAAACCTTTAAACGCACAAAAGAAAAAAATGATGGAAGAACTGAAAGTTGGAGCGTCAGAGAAGGACGGCACTCACTATGTGAGAAGGCGATGCAGGCCAGGACTGAGAGAAGCAGGAGGACTCTGAAGATCATGGTGAAGGTTCTCTGTGCTGCTGGTGACAACGGTGGTGACCAAGGTGGTGAGCTGACACTGCTGCTGCCTTGGCTTGCAGAAGAGCTTTTATACGGTACTCTGTGGGTATGATGTCACATACTTCTGACAGTAGAAGAGGAAATGGAACCGTGACCGTTCTCTCCACTCAATCGAAATGTGGTGGTTTCCCAAAATTCATTTCTCTCCATCAGGCAAAAGAAACCCAAAGAAAAGTCTTAATTACTGCAGCTTTGTGTGGATTATTCCTTGAGATGAAAGGCACAGTGATAACGGAATCAGACGTTTGGCACTGGGTTGCGCTTTCCTGGAAATGAAAAAATGAAAATTAAACAAACTATTTGCTCAGAAACAACTGCAACTTGATAGTGGTGAAGGAGTCTAGTGAAGGGCCAATCATTGTATGGCTGTCAAAAGCAGAGTGACAATCTGCAGGAAGGGTGTAGACCACAGAAGACCTTGATGGCTAAACCCCCCAGATGTATTACTAGGTGAACCTATCTGGGGGTCAGGGGATTTTTTTCAGCATGCTTGAATTTCTTGTAAATGTTCTTGCTTCTGTTCATGCTTGTTATAGTCTTATAAAAATGCATCTCTTTCAATATGTGAAACCAAACTAATACTATAGTCGTCTACCTACAGTACAGTGCATACCCAGTCACTGAAATTCACTAATCCATTTACATTAAAACAGTGTTCCTCAATCAAGTTCTCAGATGCACCCAGATGGTCCATGTCTTTGCTCCCTCCCAGCTCCCAGCAGGAAAATGAGGACAGTCTAGGCAAAGCTGGGCTCTACAGGATGGTGCCAAGATGGAATTCACCACCAGCCCCTGGGTTTTTTCGCGAGGGTGGCAGGGAAGTAGAATCACTGCAAATAAAGTTATATTACAAATAAAGTTAGAATCACCGCCCTCTGTTACGAAACTGAAAATGTATATGTGAATGACCCAAATAACACAGCTAAAGCTAAAATACAAAATACAAACATCCTGGACTTGCCAAGTCAGATCCCTGACCTCAGTACAGTTGAAAACTGATGCCACTATTCCAGGAGTCCCCAGAACACTGACCACTGACCTTGAAAATCTGGCTGATCCCCAGATTCAGCATGGGGAATGGGTATTATCAAATCTAGGTTTGCCATGCTGCTGAATATCTACGCTGAGAGAAATAATTCAAGAAAAGCATGCTTCCAGGACGTATTAACACACACACAAACACACACACACACACACACACACACACACACACACACACACATATATATTGTTTTTCATTTATTTTCTGAAAACTTGAATTGTTTGCTTTTCTTGCAAATTGTGTGGTACAAGATAAAGAGGTGGAGGATGATATTTTAAAGGGTTTATATGCACTGTGTCCATCTATGTAGTTTGTGTGTATCGGTCTTGTTGAACAAAGGATCTGCCATCATATTGAATCTATAATGGATATTGCTCTGCCACTGTGGCACTAGAAAGGAGGAATATGTCGGCCTATTAAAGGCAATTGACCATACGTGACTTTGCATTTCATACCAGCCTCTATAATACATTGCAGTTCCATGTGCCGCCACGTGTTGGTGCTATAACACTTCACATTTTTCCACACGTGTTGGTCAAATTTTTCATATTTTGTTTTTTAATTATGGCAACTATCGGCACCACGAAGCGTCCACTGTAAGGGAGATAATGAACATAGCTGGCCTCGTTGCGGTGTGGTTTTACTTCATATAAGTGGCTTATATATAGTTTATAAGTCATATTATTCACTGAACTCCTATCAGCTAGTAATTCCCATTGATTGTTTAGGTTACAAACATCATCATTCATTGTTTTTCTTTCTGTGAAAACACTGGTAAAATTGAATCAGAACCTAAGTAAAACCTGATATTTTAATATTTTGTTTCCAAAAAGGGAAGTATCCCTTAAAGGGAAGTAATTCCTTAAATTTAAATTGTAATTACTTAAATTTCATATTTTTTCCTGAAGCAAACAAAATCTTAATGAAATATCTCCATTCACCTTGAAAAATTAAGCCATGAAGCTTGAAGGAACGATTACAGGTACTGGGCTCTGTGATGAAAAATTCACCCTTTTCCACATTTAAATTTACTGTTTAAACGTGTGACATGATCATTTTGCCATTATTGAAATTATTAAACATTCCATTAAAATTGCTGAGTTGTTGAGTGAGACAAATTACCTGAAATGCTCAGATTTACTTAAAATGTTTTATTTATAAAATTTTTTATTGTGTGACATTCTCAGCTGCCATTTAAGAAGAGTTTACATACAGTTGTTGATTCAATGACATGGTTACCATCTACGTATACATGTATTCCGCTCAAAGTACGACACAACTAAGAATATGAAGGCAACTACTATTAAGGCAACATAAAGTAAAAAAATAGAGAAATATGTAAAAAAAGAAAAAAGATAATAATCTAAAAGTGCATTGAAATAGCGATTCATAGCTGGTGAAGTTTTGTCTTGAATACAGTTGAATAGTTTAAAAGGCTGTTTGGATGCAGATCCAGGAATGAACACACAGAACGCACCGGCAGAGACAGCTAGCCTACGGTTCAGGAGTGCTGGTCCCTCTGAGCTGGGCCTTCCTGTTTGGAAAGGGAGCAGAGTGAAGGGCTCGTCAGATGATAAAAGCCACGCAATCAAGTTAAGGAGACCGTGGCCCAAGACACACTTACATGCTCTTCAGGTTGGTGATCATATCTTGCACCTTCTGCAGGCGTGGATCCAAACAGTACTGCAGCCCATTCTTCAGGCTAACCCTGCAGGCGTACAGGACAGGAGGACAGTGTAAGATGCCACAGCGCGTTACCCTCATCAAACACACAGGAAGCCTTTAAATCTGCTGATGACTGTCTAATTAGACAATTAAGACCACAAACATTCATGTTTTACTTACACAACCTCCATGCTGTCACAGGTGTTGGATGGGGGGTAAATCTGAATGTCCAGGATGTTTTTGGGGGGTCCAGTCTTGTCCCGGACACGACGGCAGAGGCAACGTGCCCCGCCAAACCCTGCAACTTAAGAGATTCAGTTTTCAGCCTATAATGACAATAATAATAATAATAATAATAATAATAAATAAATAAATAAATAAAAACGCTGCATTGCAGATTAACACACAAACATCTCTGGTCAGTAATTTGTAACTAATGAATCATGAAAAACCTACTCTGGGCGAGAGCCACGCTGAGCAGGACAGAGAATAGCAGGAGAGTTCTGGCTTGCATGGTGAAGCTCTGGGCTGCAAGGCGTCTGAAAAGAGAGTCGAGGTCGTGTGGCTGCAGACACTCTGGTGAGAGTGAGAAAGAGCGTTTCTGCTCTAACTTATATAGCGCCTTCTGAAGCCAATACCCAGGGGAAAATTCCCCTATGTGTTTGTTTGTTATATATTGCTGCACTTTTCTTATAAAATATGGATGTTTGGAAACACTCTACTAGCAGAGGGCAGAAATAACGTAGCAGTACACTTAATTCATTAATTAACAGGTAATTAAGTGTTAGTTATGTGCCAATCCCATGTCCGTTTATCATTAATTACTCATAGTGTATTACATGCAGGAACTACATTAGTTCATGATTTCTTTTTGTGTAGTAAGTCAGTTCCTAAGGTATTTGTAGCCCCTCAAGAAAATGTGTTACCTGAGCATTTTGCATGTATATCACACACACATTTGTCTAGCACAGAATTTGATATATATATATATATAGGTATATATAGGTATATATAGTGGATATAAAAAGTGTACACACCACACACCCCTGTTAAAATGCCACGTTTTTGTGATGTAAATGAGAAATGACACCATTGTATTTCAAAATGTTTCCCACCTTTAATGTGACCTTTAATAGTATAATTCAAGTGAAAAACAAACAGACTTTGTTTTTTTGTTGTGGGGGAAAAAAAAAAAAAAAAAAATATATATATATATATATATATATAAAACCTACAATAAGCTGGTTGCATAAGTGTGCACACCCTTAAACTAATTCTTTGTTGACGCACCTTTTGAATCAGTTACAGCGTTCTGTCTTTCTGGATACACACCTGCCAACAATTAAAGTGACTCTGATTTAACCCCAAATAAAGTTCAGTTGTGTTAGTCGGATTTTCCTGACATTTACTCAGTTGCATCCTACGGCAAAAGCCATGGTCCGCAGAGAGCTTACAAAGCATCAAATAGATCTAGTTGCTGAAACGTATCAGTCAGGAAAAGGGTACAAAACATTTCCATGGCCCTAGACAGTCATCAAGACGTGGAGAAAATATGGGACTTTACCAGGAACTGGACGTCCCTCCAAAACTGGTGAAAAAACAAAACAAAAACTGGTCAGGGAGGCTCCTAAGAGGCCTACAGCAACACCAAAGGAGCTACAGGAATTTCTGGAAAGTACTGGTTGTATACTACATATGACCAGAATCTTCGTATTCTCCATATGTCTGAACTATGGGGAAGAGAAAAACATCCAGGCCCAGCTAAATTTTGCAAAATGTCTCTAAAAAGCATGTGGGAAAATGTGTTATGGTCTGATGAAACAAAAGGTATGTTTGGCACAAAAACAACACTGTGCATCACCAAAAGAACACCATACCCACGGTGAAGCATGGCGGGGGGCGGCATCATGCCCGCGGTGAAGCATGGCGGGGGGGGCGGCATCATGCCCACGGTGAAGCATGGCGGGGGGGGTGGCATCATGCCCACGGTGAAGCATGGCGGGGGGGGCGGCATCATGCCCGCGGTGAAGCATGCCGGGGGGGCGGCATCATGCCCACGGTGAAGCATGCCGGGGGGGCGGCATCATGCCCACGGTGAAGCATGGCGGGGGGGGTGGCATCATGCCCGCGGTGAAGCATGGCGGGGGGGCGGCATCATGCCCGCGGTGAAGCATGGCGGGGGGCGGCATCATGCCCACGGTGAAGCATGGCGGGGGGGGTGGCATCATGCCCACGGTGAAGCATGGCGGGGGGGGCGGCATCATGCCCACGGTGAAGCATGGCGGGGGGGGTGGCATCATGCCCGCGGTGAAGCATGGCGGGGGGGCGGCATCATGCCCACGGTGAAGCATGGCGGGGGGGTGGCATCATGCCCGCGGTGAAGCATGGCGGGGGGGCGGCATCATGCCCACGGTGAAGCATGGCGGGGGGGGTGGCATCATACCCTTGGTGAAGCATGGCGGGGGGGGCGGCATCATACCCTTGGTGAAGCATGGCGGGGGGGTGGCAACATACCCTTGGTGAAGCATGGCGGGGGGGGCGGCATCATACCCTTGGTGAAGCATGGTGGGGGGCGGCATCATACCCTTGGTGAAGCATGGCGGGGGGTGGCAACATACCCTTGGTGAAGCATGGCGGGGGGGGCGGCATCATACCCTTGGTGAAGCATGGCGGGGGGTGGCAACATACCCTTGGTGAAGCATGGCGGGGGGGGCGGCATCATACCCTTGGTGAAGCATGGCGGGGGGCGGCATCATACCCTTGGTGAAGCATGGTGGGGGGCGGCATCATACCCTTGGTGAAGCATGGCGGGGGGCGGCAACATACCCTTGGTGAAGCATGGCGGGGGGCGGCATCATACCCTTGGTGAAGCATGGCGGGGGGCGGCATCATACCCTTGGTGAAGCATGGCGGGGGGCGGCATCATACCCTTGGTGAAGCATGGCGGGGGGGGCGGCATCATACCCTTGGTGAAGCATGGCGGGGGGTGGCATCATGCCCGCGGCGAAGCATGGCGGGGGGCGGCATCATACCCGCGGCGAAGTATGGCGGGGGGCGGCATCATGCCCGCGGTGAAGCATGACGGGGGGCGGCATCATACCCTTGGTGAAGCATGGCGGGGGGCGGCAACATACCCTTGGTGAAGCATGGCGGGGGGGGGCGGCATCATACCCTTGGTGAAGCATGGCGGGGGGCGGCATCATACCCTTGGTGAAGCATGGCGGGGGGTGGCATCATACCCTTGGTGAAGCATGGCGGGGGGCGGCATCATACCCTTGGTGAAGCATGGCGGGGGGGGCGGCATCATACCCTTGGTGAAGCATGGCGGGGGGGGCGGCATCATACCCTTGGTGAAGCATGGCGGGGGGGTGGCATCATGCCCGCGGCGAAGCATGGCGGGGGGCGGCATCATACCCGCGGCGAAGTATGGCGGGGGGCGGCATCATGCCCGCGGTGAAGCATGACGGGGGGGCGGCATCATACTCACGGTGAAGCATGCTGGGGGGCGGGATCATTTGAGGTTGTTTTCCTTCTTTTCTTCTGGAACGGGGGATATAGTCAAGGTGGGGGAATTATGAACAGTTCCAAATACCAGTCAATTTTGGCCCATAACCTTTAGGTGTCTGCTAGAAACCTGAAGATGTAGAGGATTTTCACCATTCTGCATGAGAGTGACCCCAAGCAAACATCCACATCAACAATAGAATGTCTTCACCGGAAGCAAACTGAAGTTTTGAAATGGCCCAGTCGGAGCCCAGATCTAAATCCAATTGAAAGTCTGTGGGGTGACCTGAAGAGGGCTGTGCACAGGAGATGCCCTCGCAATCTGACAGGTTTGGAGCACTTTTTCACGGAAGAGTAGGCAAATATCGGCAAGTCAAGATGCGCTATGCTGATTGACCCCCACCCAAAAAGACGGAATGCTGTAACTAATTGAAAAGGTGCTTCAACAAAGTATTACTTTAAGGGTGTACACACTTATGCAATCAGTTTATTGTACTTAAAAAATGTTTTAATTACCCTAAACAGGTTTTGTTAGTTCTTCAGTTGAAATGTACAAGTTATAGGTCACAGTAAAGGTTGGGAAAGTTGATCAGAGTCTAATTTTTTACACACAAAAACCAGGCCTTTTAACAGGAGTGTGCATAGTGCATGCACACATTAGGGTTTGCTGTGAGGCTATGTCGGGGTGGGTGGGTGGGTGGGGGGGTTGAATCTTTCAATGAAAATTACAAATCAGACTGAAATGTCTCTAATGTGCTAATAATCCAACATACTTTGCATATACTTCCTATATTGCGGTGAACGATTCTTATCTTGGCTTTCTGAAGGTTGTGTTACCGAAGCAGGAGTTTTTGCCACAACGGTAGCCAATGCGATGCACGTTACAGGAGACTAGATCTTATCTGACATCCATCTTGCCGAACAGAAACAGAAAATGGAGATCTCTGTACAGCCCTCTGCTGAGTCAAGGCGCCCAAAGACTAATTCATTTTGAAAGGTATAAACCCAGAGACTGTGGAGGTTTCTCTGTCTTTTGTAATCAGTCATGAAAAATACGAGTCAGACTGTGCATCACACACATAGATGCAGTGCAGTCGGCCTGAGATGGGATTGTGTGTCTGTGTGTATGTACGCATGGCGCCGAAGCCGTAGGCGTTGGGGGCCAATTTCAAAACTGCTGTGGGGACTGTTGGACTTTCCCTAAAGTCTAGCTATCCGCTGTGCACTTCACTTTCCCGTGGCCCTGGGCTCTGAAAGCCCAGTCTGTGGTTAACACCTCGAAACTCTGAGGGAGAAGAAGATGTATGTGCAGTGGAAAGTAAAACTGACCTTCGTGTCAGTTTCTTAAAAGACCCGACAATCGTGCACCTAAACATAGAGGTGCGATGCTAGAAATTTTCTAGCATACTAGGGACACCTAGGAGGGGATACCAGTACATCACAGGGAGTGAGGCAGGGGGCATCCTGGACAGGATACCAGTCCAGCACAGGGCATGAGGTGGGGGGCACCCTGGACGGGATGACAATGTCAAAATATTCCTCTTATTACAAAGATTTATCTTTTACTACTTTCTGAAAAAACTGCCTATTGCATATTAATACATATATAGAGATATGCAATGAATGCATAATTAGCGTGGATCTGAATTAATTAATAATAGCTCAAGTACCACCGGACATCTGACTGTAATCTATGACGTTTTTTTAAATTTGCAACAGTCTAAATTTACACTGAACCCCACTAACAGGAAATAAACCAACTGTTTAAAAATAATGCATCACCAAACGAAACATGAACGCATTAAAAGTCAACGTGGACCTGCCGTAATGGGTATTTTGCGTAATTAAGCAAAAAAGAAAAGCATGATGTGTAATGTGTAACAGTGACTGGAAAGAACAGTAACCTCACTGGAAAAGAGTAGAGCAACTTCGAAAGTCAGGCAGGAAACAGCAACGCTGGAAACTTGCCGGCTTAGTATAATTCTATCATTTGCAGTGATCCCTGACACCGGCATGTAAACACGGTCTTAAAATACAGCATGCAAAAGCAAGATTTTATGGATTATTATGATGGTTTATCTTGTAAGTACTGAATTTCATCCATCCATCAATCTTCTAACCTCTTATCCTGGGCAGTGATAATACAAAAATGTCAGTTGTGGCAATCCGGTCACAGAAATCAGTCTAAAGATACTGATATTTTCTTGCAATTCATCGACATAAATAAAATGGAAAATGATAAGATTTACTAAGTTCATACACTGCACCTGAAAGGTATACATTTTAAGATTTGAGTTTTTATTAATAGTTCACTGACTGTTCATGGACCTATTTCTTATTAATTGCAGACCCATAAGGGATGATAACCTGTCTACAGAAGGGAATCATATATTTTAACATTTCTGAAACAGATATTTTACTACTTACAGAGCAGCCAGATATGAATAAATATCACTGTCTTATTGTGTGAAAACATACACTTTGATTCCTTATAAAAAACTGAACATTGTATTTCGCATTGTGAAATTCAAGAATGGGAACTAGAGGGCAAGCGAAAGACTTTATAAAACTTAGGGTTTGTTCTGGGTCCGGCTGAGAGCTTAGCGCTCTTACAGTAGCAGTCTGTTAGCTCAAAGACGGAATTTCTAACCTCCACGGAGGAAGTCAGGCCTGCAGCCTCCGTCAGAAGGAAATCGGCCTAGAATGCATTTTAAATATACGTCTTTCAAGACTTGAAGAGTTTTCAGTGTTAGTTTACTACATTCAATTTTATTTACTTGCTATTTACCTGAACTCAGAACAAGCAAAATCTCGTCGTTTCCTGTGGTTTCCGCCAAACTGGCATGGTGGCCACCAGTCAAAGCCGATGGGAGCTGGGCACATGGCATCTGAACAGAAGTGGGGCATTCAGAGATTCAGATTCTTTTACTAAAATCGATTAAATAATTTTTTTTCCCCTCATAAATCTACACTCAATACTACATAATGACAAAGTGAAAACAGAATTTTTGTATTAAAATTAATTAAATGTATTATAATTAGGAAATTGAAACATCACATTGGTGTAAGTCTTCGGACCCTTGGTTGTGACACTTGAAATTTAACTCAGGTGCCATTTTCCTCTGATCATCTTTGGAATGCTTCTACGCCTTGTTTACAGTAGCTAGCTATGGAAAATTTAATTTGTTGAACATTTGTTGTCGAATGCCATGATTTGGAAAGACACACGACTGTCTTCATAACGGTTTCACAGTTGACGATGTATATCAGAGCAAAGCCAAGTCATGAGGGCATGTTCTTCAGAGCTGAGAAAGAAGACGGTGTTGATGTGCGTATCTGGGGAAGGCTACCTTTTTGCAACTTTGGGGGATCCCGAGATTCTTAAATGAAAGAAGTTTGGAACAACCAAGAGCTTTTCTAGAGCTACTTGGTCGAACTGAGCAGTCGGGGGAGAAGAGCCCCCCGGGGATTGGCTGAGCTCCGAACTGGGTAGAAGGTTTATATTCCAAATGTACAATGGGTCTCATTCACCAATATCCTACTAAGTTTCTTCTTACATGCCTTCTTGAGGAAGGCCCTAAGAACCTCCTAAGGAAAGTCTATTCATGACATGTTCCTACACCGAAGTACTGTTTGCAAGTGCTGTTATAATGATGAATCTCATAAATTGTAAATTGAAAGCACATCCCAGTTGTTGCTAATTAGCATAAGTAAGCGGCCCACCGATACCTATAAAAGGGCAGGAGACTGTAGGGCCGAGTGCAAGGGTGGAGAAAGGGGGGCGCAAGAGTTTGGGTCGGGATCTTGTTAATTGATTTACTAGCATTGGTAAAGGAAATATCCATCCATCCATTTTCCAAACCACTTATCCTACTGGGTCGCGGGGGGTCCGGAGCCTCTCCCGGAAGCAATGGGCATGAGGCAGGAAACAACACAGGATGGGGGGCCAGCCCATCGCTGAGTGTAGGAAATATTTCTTTTTAAATTACTATATGTATTATGGGGATGGGGGCCCTCCATGCAAACTCAAATAAAAAAGACAAAGCAAAGCAATGCAGGAGTGGCTTAGTGCTCGGACAGAGCCGGACAGGAACCCAAACAAACATCTCTAGAGAGATTCGAAAATAGCTGCCCACTGGCAGGGCTCGAGAGGATCTGCAGAGAAATCCATCATGAAATCCCCATATCGAGGTACGCAAAACTTGCTGTGTCATACCCAAGAGGGCTCAAGGCTGTAATCACTGCAAAATTTGCCACAGCTAAGTAATGAGTAAACCACAGATTTAGGTATCGGCGACATGGCCAGCTGCCCAAAGTAGCATCTTGCGGGGGGCGGCATGGGGGTGACCACACACGAAAAAAAAAATCTGAATGGTGACATTTGCATGACTGGTTTTCCGTCACTCGTTTGTAAGTAAATTATGTCATTTTCCTATGTAGGTCAATAAACCTTGTTGTGGGCACAGTGATTGTAGTTTGTAACCTAGGCAGGCTGCTACAAAGACGAATGACATAGGGAGGCGGGCGGACCGGGCGGACCTCAGGTCACTCCACTGGAATCCCGAGACAGGGGGAATCTATCAAATAGTGCACCTTTAACTTTGTGCAGTTCTACTGCAATTAGTAAAATCAGTCACACTATGAAATGCTACAGATAAACCACAATTCATTGATAATAATGTAAGTATATAGTTAGACCGACATACTGTGGGATAGCGTGTGTCTCTGTGGGCTAATCCCGTGTGTTTGTGATCACAAGGTTTCCGGTTCAAACCCAGCCTCTGCCAGTCCATGAGCCAAGATCCTTAACCCCCGGCTCCCTGGGGGCCCCAACAGGCCAACTTACACTACAAAACGCAAGTTGAATTTCCCCACAGGTATCAATAAAGTGTTGATTATTGTTGTTACTGTATTTTTTCAGTTTTGTGCAAAGTCAGACAAAGCATCACGTCACCAAGGTGAATTAGTCCAGTTCTTACTCTTGGCTGACAGCGATGGGGATGGACAATGCATTGATGCTCGAGTGCCAAATTAACACAGTTGAATATGAGAAGGTCTGAGCCATCAGGTGCTCAGTTCAGGAGAAAGATACGGAGAGGAGAATCATGCTAAACTTATGCAGCTCTGTCATATCTTCAAGAGTGTAATATCACGCGAGTAATGAAACAGGCTGGGGTAAGACTAGATTATACTAGTATGACTGTGAGCCAATAGGGTAATAGTGTGATAATGCAATTCTCCTTTAAATCTCTTAAATTATAAACCTCAATTTGCTTCTATAAGTTTTTATTATTTCTTCGTGATGTTTATGAATGTCATTTTGCATATATTTTTATATCTACATATTTAAAAATGTTACCGATATTTATATAGTTCCAAATGTCTTAATAAAAATGACAGTTAGTGTTCAATGGTGTTTTTTTTGCTGGTGGGGAGGGATGGTGGATGGAAGACAATTTTTCTTAGAGCGGGGCGGTGATGGGGTGCAGGGGGTTGGCCAGGGTGCCAGACAAGCTAGAACCTGCACTGGAGTTAAGGGTCTGAATACTTATGCCAGTGTGTTGTTTCCGTATTTTAGTTTAACAAATTTGTTAAATCCTGCTTTTGCTTTGTAATTGTGTAATATTGAATGTAGATTGATGAGACTGATTTTATAATTGCCGCAAAACAATATTAAATTAGGTGCAGGGGTCTGAATGTCTATCTTGTTTTCCAGTAGCTTCTGTCGTGCACTGTCCTCAGGTGCCTCATCGCACCTCACATGACAAACTCCTCAAATGTAAACATATATATTTTAATTCTCATTCTAATTCTGAAACCTAGAGGCGACTTTTGCAGAAAGTCCCAGCTGGGGAGCTCCGCTAAAGAGCATGTAAAGTAATGAAGACGGACAGCTGGCTGGGCCTGGGAAGTCTCCCACGCAGCAACAGATGCACAAAGAAACCTTCAATAAACAAACTTCATTTACCGTTTGCACAAGAACAGGTACAGGGGAATGCTTCTCATCACTGAGCCCGCCTTGCTCTCCATAGCTCGGGGCGGGTTGGGGGCTTGGCTAATGCACAGTGCCCCTGGAGCTGGGAGGTAAGGGCCTTGCTGAAGGGCCCACAGATATGTGATAGCTTTGCTGAGACTTGTGCAAAATCACATTATCTGAAAGTCTGGGACTGGTTAAATTGGCTCACTGGGTGACCTGCAGCCGAATCTGTGTGTCAAATTGCATAAAAGAAACTTAAGTTGTGACTTTTTTCTCCCAGATTTCCCCTAGCTGATGTAATGATGTAACCCTGGCTGAGAGGGCATTTACAGGAAACTCATAACGAGAGCAAGAACCTTGTTGAGATTTCTATTCAAACATGAATCTTCACTTCCCCTTCCCCAAGGATATCTGTCCCTCTGCTTGTTGATAATACAGTAATAGGGACTTTTATAGGAGCAAAACATTCCCTTTTCAGATGACAGAAAACATGATTTAAAAGTTTACAATTAAGCAAACATTCTCATGTGAGCAGTTCTGAATTGTTTAAGAATATATGTGACAGTGTCCTTCAGTGACAACACCCCTGTGTGACTGCATCCCTGAATGACAGTGCCCCTGAGTGACAGCACCACGAGTAACAGCACCCGTGAGTGACTGCGGACCTTAGTGACAGCATCCCTGAACGACAGCGCAAGTGAGTGATGGTGACCTTGAATGACAGAGCCCTTGAGTGACTGTGCCCCTGAGTGACTGTGCCCCTGAGTGACAGCGCCCCTGATTGACTGTGGCCCTGACTGACAGCGCCCCTGTGTGACAATGACCCTGGGCTGGACGTCAGTCCACTGGAAAGCATGCACAGGAAATTCAGAGACACCAGTTCATCTTACTACATATTTATTGGACTGTGGGAGGAAACATGAGGGAACTTCATATGCACAAAGCAAAGGGAGGGATTCAAACTCACCCATGGAAAAATGAGGCCATTGTGCCATGCTACATAAGGATTACCCATCAGCATGACATAAGAGGATTACATGAGCAGAAAGTGCTCTAAGTTGAGGTGGGGTTTCTGGATGGAGAGCCAGCACCCTTCTGAGGTCAGAGAGAAAGCACAGCTTTCAAATACAATCCCTTCCCCTCTCTCTTCCCCACTTTCTCCTCATGACCTCACCAAGACCTTATGACGGACTGGCTGATTTTATTAGCAACATGATATGTGCGATTGGGGTTCCTGCACACAGAGCTTTTTCACTGGCATACAGGAACCAGGCCATACCGGACCGGTACCGCTAAGAGACACTCGTCACAGCGCAGCTCCAGCTTGCTTTGGTATTCCGCCACAGAAGAGTCGGCTCAGGAAAGGCGCTGCGGAGTTTGACGAGTGACAGTGAAGTGAAACCTAAGCGATGCTTTATTGTTCACATGGGGTATATTGTGGTTTTCTATATGCTAATTTCTGCTAGCATGTCTGTGAGAATCGCCATGTTATGTTCTCATAAATCGCTACAGGAATTAATATTCACTCGCGTAAATTTGCATTACCAATCCATTCTGTTCAGCTGTTCTATAGTACCTTTTAAGTTGGAAGCTGGAAAGTTTCAAGATCCGAGTTTCCAGGAATGCATCAATGCATCATGTGAAGAAATACACCCAATTAAAAATTTTGTCTTTTTCATCATATTTGGCTAGACAAATACTAAATCTTCATTTCAACATTACTGATAGAGAAATATCATAACATTGAAAAAGTCACACTTCAGATTTAAATTTAGTATCCACTTATACAATTAAAATAAACAGAAATTATAATTTACTATAAAAAGCAAGTACACCCCTACATTCATTGCTATACGCATAAATACTGGGGTCAGGTGCTTCATATCTGACTCAAACGATTTGATTATCGTTAGACAGCATCTTTGTCGTAATTGGTATTGTTCGGTCATAGCCATCGAAGTACATGGCACCATCATGCCAAGATTAAGAGAACAGCATGGGGTCCTCAGAAGACAAGTGGTTGATGCTTATGAGTCTGAGAAGGGATATATTGCCATTTCCAAACTGTTCGAAAAATACATTCTACTGTTTATAAAACAATAAGCAAAGAGAGAATGTTTCAGACCACTGTCAGTTCGACCAGGCTGGGCCACACCAAATACAACATGCATCAGGAAGTCTCAAAGACCTCAAGGGAGTCATTAAGAGGTCTACAGGCAGGTCTTGCCACAGTTCATGTGAACGTCAACCATAAGAAAGAGAGAGCACAGATTTGGCCTACATGGGACGTCAGCAATGAAGACACCTCTGCAGTTAAAAAGGAACGTGAATGCAAGTAAACAACAGAATAAGGGATGGGGTCTGACATGGAGCAGCGAGCCCTTCTGGGACACAGATGACTCGAACGTGGACTTGTTTGTGCATAATTCCAGATGTCGTATTTGTCAAAAAAAAAGCAGAGAAAAAGAACCTCATACCACCCGTGAAGCTGGGTACCGGGAGGGTATTGGTTTGGAGCCACTTTGCTGACTTAGCGTCAGGCCAACTTGTCAACATAGTATCTGCAACAAACTCAACAGGCTTGAGGAGAATCATAACCGGATCTTTTATCATGATAATGACCCCAACATAGTGGTTCAAAACAATGTAATGTAATGAAGTCAAATGAATCCAGTTGAATCCTGCATGGAGGGAATCTGTTAAAGGGGGCAATGCCAGGTACCAAATGTAAGGATGCAGTTACTTTATCACCACAGAGAAAAGTTTCATTTCTGTTTAGCTTTGTTAAATAAATGACTTCAAAATGAAAATTTCATCAATTTTGTTAGATCACCTTTATCAAAAATCTTCAAAAGAAGATTAAATGTTTTTTTTTTTTTTTGTTCAAAACTTGTTGAATAGGACATCATATTTCAAGGGGTGTGAAGAAAATCTTCGGATAATCTTCTTAAAATATATAAAATGTTTTAAAAACGAGACTCGCTGGAGAAATTAGCGTCTATTTTTGTAAGATGTGTCCAGGCGCCCGGCGCGCCATCATAACAGTGTACCGCTGATAGCGCTACAGAGAATTCTGAACTGGGCCTGCTCCCCCCCAAATGACAGTGTCACTGCTTCTGTTTCTTGGCTCCCCAGGGGCCTGTGACCGGTCACATGTACCTACAGCATGGGTGGGGGCCCCTGGGAGGTCAGAGTGGCCGGAACGTGCTGAGACAGCGAAGGGGAACCTTGTCTGTCGTAGACGGTTGTAGAGGCTCCAGCGTGGCTCTCGATCGTTTCCTGTACCACACGTCTGCTGGGGGCTGGGAGTGGGGGTGGGGGGAGGAGTATTGTGGCATTTTAGCATGCAACCCCCACATGCCCCCCCTCCCTGCAAACACATCCGCCAAGCTAGTGGGTTTCAGTTCAGTGTGTCAGTGGTGCAAAATAGCATCACCGCGTTTTACTTCCATGCTGCAATGACACACACACACACACACACATACACACACACACACTCACTGTCCTCTGGGTCTGTTCGATTGAAATTTCAAACCTGCGTGGCCTTATGACTCAGTAGTTTAGGGGCAGACCCGTTAACCACAATAAACCACTCTTTTACCAAATATGCGTCTACAAAGCCAGGTAATAAGTTCTTGCAAGACATATATTCAAAGGGAGAAGTATAATCTGATATATATTAACCTACCTTATAGTTCAAAAATGTCCAAAGATTTCTTCTGTTATTTTGAGAAAGTGGCGCCTAGAGGACTGAAAACAAATTTAAGTTTATAAATTTAAAGATGTTTAGAAGAGTGACATATAATTAATCCCAATGGGGAAATTTTCTTATCGCCTCTGTGAGACACGTATAGAGCTAATATCAAGCTTGGGGCTCACAGTACAGCATGAGCCAGTTTGCAGTGCCCCTGGACCTGGGGGTTAGGGGCCTTGCCCACAGGCCCACAGACATGCGAGTATTCGACTGAGGCCGGGTCTTAAACCAACAACCTACTGATCACCCATAAAGAGGCTTAGCCCGCTGAGCCGCAGATGTAATAAACCATAATGAGAAACATTTTCTTCAGCAAACCAGCCAGACATATAAAAAAGAAAGTTCGAAACATTAATCCAGTGACAAAGAAAAAACCTGTAAAATAGTACAAAAACCTTTAAGTGTATTTTAAGTATTCTGTACATAGGTTAAAAAAATCACTATTAATAAAAATAGCCTGGGGAAGCAGGTACTGTATCATAGCAACTAAGGGAACAGACTCACAAAGCAACTACAATGAGCAGGCGCTGTGTGAGAGGTGCATGCCTGTCAGTGTGCTGTGGCTGCTGGAGCAGGATGTGGTGTTTCCAGTCGCTTAGAAACTGTCACCCTGGAATTTTCGTGTACGGTAATGTCTGGAGTTTACAGAGAATGGTGCAATAAAACAAAGTGTCCAGTCAGAGGCAGGTCTGTTGCTAATGAGAGAGGTAAGAGGAGGATGTCAAGCCTGTTCAAAAGGTCGCAGATGCAAAAACAACAGCGCAGGACCACAGCAGTGGGCAAAAAGGCATCTCTGAATACCTGAGTGCCTTTCAACCCCTGAAATACAGTTCTGGGCTAAAAGGGGCCCCAACCTACTGCGACATAAGGTTACATAATTAAGTGACCCTGAGTGTATAGTGTCCATGATTGTGCTGAGCCTAATGCCTTTAACATGTGGGAGCGATCAAAAACAAAGGCAATCTTTTTGTTTTTAATAAATAATTGAATAAGTCAAGGGTGAGTTCTTCCGATGACTTCGCCGATGATTTTCTTAGAAACTCACCTCCAGAAGTTCTAACCGATCATTTCTTAACACTTTTTTTTTTCTTCTCGTGGCAGACAGTGAGTAGGTTAACACCAGCCGAGGGTGATTTCACACATTGGTTCAAATGCTACGACAGCTACCGATGTTGCTATTTTCGGCATTTGTGTGGAATGAGGAAAAAACGTAATGGCCTGACATTTTGCCCCCTCCCGCCGCAAAAAAAAAAAAAAAATATATATATCATTCTTGGAAACTGTTATGCAATAAGAAACATGCTTCCTCTCTTTATCGCCCCCCCCCCCCCCCCCCCCCCCAGGTTAGGTAAAGGAAGTGTGTGTGACCCTGCCGAATATCTGCAGATCATGTGTGAAACGGTGTCAGATATTCAGGGACTTAAAGTGGAGCCTGAATGTGTGACCTGGGGCCTGTACTATCAGCAGGGTTACAGGCTTATCAGGGTAACTTGTCCATTTAAGGTAGTCTGGACGAAATATAAGTGAACGAATATGAAGTCTGTTTAAACTGCGGTACCTTCAATCTGAAAGTTACCCCGATAAGCCAGTAATCCCGCTTCGTAGTACAGGCCACCGGGCGAGGCGCACCATGCGTAGACCCAGCAACACCTCTGTGTTTTACAGTCCAGTCAGGAATGCACTGAAACCACGTGAGATGCTAAAGGATTTTTGGAATGGTATATTGACTAGACCTGTGGCTCACACACAAACTGTGGTACAGATACCCCCAGTGCAACTCTGAGTGCCTCCAGGTGGTTCATGAGAAGACTGTGGTAATTTGTTATTGTGATTCAGATCACTGTCATTATTTCACCCATGTGGTACTTGCCTACTTTAGTTTGACCCAAAGTGGACTAGACTATAAAGAATGTAATGGTTGGTGTTAGTTTTGACTATTATGTAATGGTGTAGACTGGACTGGCACTAGTACACACTGGAGCAGAACAAAAGACACTGCTGTGGATTATAAAGACATTGGTATAGACTGGTTTAGAACAAAACACACTGGTGTAAACTAGATTGGAAAATAGACAGGGGTAAAGACTGTAATATCAATTTTGTTTGCTGATAGCTTTTCAGTTCCGAAGCACATAAATGTGCACACCTCAGCACAGAAGCGGCGGAACAGCCCATTGTTGATCTACGAGATGTTCAGGCAGATAGGGCAGAAAACCACTCTCTGTGTGGAGATGCAACCACAGATTAGCACGGCAGATGAATCTCTGAACCCGTTTTCTGAGAAGATGCCGATTCACAGACATAGCTGGTGTTGGGTTTGAGGTTGGATTAAAAAAAAAGATGACTTGTTTATTTTATTCATACCTGTAGCTGGGTGGTCTACAGGAGAAGCGTAGAGGTACATGTGCAGGGACTTCATCCAGCAGTCAGATTAAACATGCATGCTCTCCTCATTCAGGCCCTCATTCTGCGTTTAGCAACATTAAGGTATCTTTGTGACTTTCCCTTAAACCACATCTGTTCCCTTACCTGCTTTAATAACATCGCGTGAGACTGTGGAAGACAGGTCAAGAGTGTATCTTATTGAAAGTGTGGGATCCACACGTGTCAGAGGGAGATCGTGCCTGTCTACAGGCTGCGACTCTGAGATGGTAGTTGGGTAAAACTTTACTTGAGTAACTTAATAACTCAGTTGCCACTGAAGTAGAAATCATGAACAAATGACGAACAAACAGAATCAGTACATATTTAGCGCTTGGTTTCTGATTAATTAATTCATTATGTAAGAATGTACTACTACATTGTTTCTGCCCCCTCCCTCAAGTAAAGTGTTACTCAAATTTGTACTACATAAGATATAAAAAAACGAATAGGAGGAGGAATATTTTAGACAGGTGCGCCCCCCCCCCTCCAGAAGTCAGAGAGAGGAAGATCTAACCAGCCCCACCATCCTCTCTGAGCTGCGCCTCCTCTACCCGGCAATGCTTTACCAGAGGCAGTTTCTGCACCTCCTCCCCCGCTGACAGGAGACCGCAGAGTCGTGCCGTCCTCCGCTGTCTGCATCTGTGGTCAATCGGTGGAAAAACAGCCGTAGCTTATCCCCTTTGCCGGCTGCTGTCAGTGGTGAGCATTACTGATGCACACATACATAGATGTACTGTAGTTATCACATTTATCATATACCAGGCATAAATGATTTATTTATGCAGTGCATGCACAATCCATTCGCAGAACAATGGAATTGGAGCAATGGACTATTTCAAACAACGGGTGATTAGAACCAATTTAAAAAAATGAATGCATAATGGACACAGCACAGAGTGCGTGGAGCCCCGTCACACACAGTGGATTTAATGCATCAGGTGGTCAAAATATACCCGACCGTCCACATGATGCAATAGAAAACGGGATTAACTGGACCAGGCAACCTTTTTCCATTGTTCCAAGCTCCAGTTCTGATGCTCGCTAACCCATTTTAGGTTCCTTTGACGGTAGAGGTGGCTACCATAGGCACACTGACTGGTCTGCAGCTATGTAGCACCATACGCAACAGGGCTCATGACACATTACTGCTGCGACCATCATCACAATGATCTACCATTTGTGCCACGGTATCCGCTTCTGTATCAGACAGGATAGCCGTCGTTCACGTCGAGTTCTGACCTCGCAACATCCTGTTGGAGGTTCCTGGTTTTTTCCCTTTTCAGATCACTCTCGGTAGGCTCTCACCACGGCTGATAGTGAGCCCCCCCGCAAATCTGACCAGTCTGCGTGTGGTATTGGCCGGATTTTGGAGGGTTACAATTCTAATTTATGTTCATGGCCATAATGATTTGGCTCTTGTCAAAGTCACTCAGATCTACACTCCTGCCCATTACGTCTGCATTCGACATGCCAAATATGATCCTGAATGTTAGTTTACCATCTAATACATCCCAGACTTTCACATGCACTGTTTTTACTAGATAGTCGACATTTTTCACTTCATATGTGGGTGCTCATGTTATGACTCATCGATGAGAATGCATGGTACAGTCGACCCTTTCGCATTGTGGGCGATGGGGGCGCAGGCCCCCGCGATCTGGAAAAAGTGTGTAAAATTTTTTGGTCTCCTTGGAAGAGCAAAGAGATCATGCGAGTGGCACAAAGTGACGCGGAAAGATACAAGAAACGCAAGATACAAAGATCCCTGCGAGATCACTGCGAGATCACTGCGAGATCCCTGTGAGGTATCACATCAGAGGCTGCTGTACACACGCTTGGCATACTTTAAACCAGGGCTGTACACATATTTCATGCATGCATGAGTTACTAAACGTTTTTTTGTGTCATCCCCTGGCCGTCTTGTGTTGTCTGTGGTTTTCACAAAACTCCCAAGAACTCCCTAAAACTTCCCTTTTAATTTCGTATGTCAGCCCCGCGATATATCGAAACTATGATGGGGAAAGTCACGATGCAGGAGGGACAACTAAATATTAAATACCAAAATACAAAACATCAGGAAGCAGGAGTTTCTGGAGTCATGCACACTGCCTTCCTCTGTATGATCCATTGTTCGTATATCATCCATCCATCCATCCATCCATCCATCCATCCATCCTCCAACTGCTTATCTAGGACAAGGTCATGGGTGGGGGGTAGGAGCGTACCTTTGTCAGTAATAAACAAACAAACAAAAAATGCAGCTTTGGTTTGATATTCTTGCTGTCCTTATGCTCCGGGTTATTCTGGGCTTTAATTGATACGAATGACATCACTGCCATTTTGTCCATGTGCACTTTTGTTTAAAAGGTACTAAAATAGGCCTAAGAGACAGGAAGTGAGAGCTGACTGCTTTCCTAGGCAGATTGACTTTGTGATGGGAGATGTTTCACGCTGCCTCTCGCCCGAGAGAGGAGCTTTCACGTCTTCCTACCCCAGCATCTCACACTAAATTAAGTCACATAGGGTAGTAAAAGCAAATTTGGTTAAGGTGTAAATATTTCACTCGCAATCGGCCCTTTATGGGTCAATATATACAGCAATATAGAGGTGAAAAGAGTCATGAAATAAAAAGGTTTTATATTACAGTGGAAGTAAGCAGTGTGTTCCTCACCCTGGGTGTCAATTTCAGAGAGGAAGGGGTTGGGGGGGGGGTGGGGGGGGTTGTGTGGTAATTTACCCGCACACACAGCTCGAATGCATACACAGAAAAACATACACGCACACACACACATGCACAAATACACAGAAACATGTATATGCCGTTTAGCCTCATATGCTTAAAAAAATACCCGTTGTCATCGACTGTGACTTACGACCGACTGACATTACGACTGTTCCACGGCCGCAAATATGTGGTCGCGACTGGCAGCGTGAGTGTTGTCCAGTGTGAGTGGATGACAGCTTCCTCCTGCCCCACTGCTGGCAGCGATAGCCTCCCCGTGAGAAAATGGTGATAAAACGGTTTAAAAAAACACTAAACAATATGACTTAAATATGATATAATTATGCATTTATTCACATGATGATTTTTGCGTATAAAATAAAGTGCCACCTTATGACCAAACTGACTGCTCAGTCAGAACTGATCGCGGTCCTACGTACGTCGACGACGACCTGTAATAGATTCAACTGGATTAAGAGAAGTTTCATCCCTAATAAGCTAGTATTGCACTCCTTACGTCAACATAAATATCGTCATGGACACACTGCTCCTTCCTGTGTCTCCTCTGTAACTGCCAGCTCTGTCGAAATCCTCGACAGGGGTCTCTTTTCACTCATTTATTCTTCTGGAAACAACAGGCCTCTTCCAACGGATCGGATCCGACGCCTCTAGAAATTATGTGTTGCACATCGGGGATGCAGCATGGCTTCTGTTTATATTATCGGTGTTAATCTTAGTTTTCTGTAATCTACCGAACATGTTCTCAACAAGTTGTCAGATTTCATGCACCTTTATCTGTTTACTGCCCTCTTGTGGCTCGTCCCACATATTAGCCATGGAAGCTGTGTTCTAGTAATATTGCGGAAAATTGCATTAAACGGTTTATTTAAATAGATAGGCGTTATTCGTTATTGTGCATTTGTTTGTTCAGAGGTGTTTACCCCATGTATGTTATCCCACACACAGTAAATATTATAGTCACACACACACACAGGTTTGTAATTATATCTTTGTGGGGACTCTCCATTCATTTCTATGGGGAAAACTCTAATCACAATAAGATAACCTTAACCCCTACCCAGGCCTAACCTTAACCATACGTAACCAAACAAAATACGAGACCTGGTCCCTAAAATGTATTATAAACCTAATCCACACACACACACACACACACACACACACACACACACACACACACACACACCTATAACTAAAAGAACTACTTGTGCTTTTAGTCTTTGCCTGTCTGTCTCTCCAACATCACAACCTGTGCTCTGACCTCTCTGCTGATTAAGATCTCATTTGCTAGCCTCCCGGGAAACATGTAGCAGTTGCTATAGCAACGAGAAAACCCACATATCGTCTGAGTGGGTGAATATGAGGACTGAAGCAGTTCAGTGTCCATCCGGAACAGCCACACTATCTCTGCCTCGTACCTTGCAGCCTCTTGTCCCATCGCCACAGACAGGGATAGACGGAGCCCAAGTTTACAATAAATTTCAAGGCCAGTGGTATCAGTGGACGACTCAAACTGGGCCTAGGGGAACAAGAGTCAAGCGGCTTCTGCGGCCAGGGCTCCCAATTTCACAAGGCCCTTACTGGCTTATGTCAAAGATTCTTTGGCACAGATACGCCTGTGTTATTTATTGCTCCATTGGGAAGTGGATGGAGCGTATGGTCTGGGATGCAGGGTATGGAAGAAAGCCAAGCCAATGTCTGTCTAGAGAGGAAATGAGGCTTAAGAAGCCAAGGTCACAAGCACCAAGCGATACCGTATGCAAATGCAACATAAAAAAAAAATCCACTTTATTCATGATTTACTGACCAACAGTGTACAGAGGTACAAAAACAAACGAGCGCGTCATACCGCCGCAAGATCCGTTACACCCGCACGCTCCT
Organism: Brienomyrus brachyistius; assembly: GCF_023856365.1. Taxonomy (NCBI): domain Eukaryota; kingdom Metazoa; phylum Chordata; class Actinopteri; order Osteoglossiformes; family Mormyridae; genus Brienomyrus; species Brienomyrus brachyistius. The sequence goes on from NC_064542.1 coordinate 20,796,940, forward strand.
TCGGAGTATGATTTTCGTCTGGTTGTACATGGAGGATACAGACGTCCTGCACAGCGCTGTAGGACTGAAGTTTGGAGCTGTACCTTCAGTGGCTGCCCGTCCTTGAAACAAAACTTAGGACACGGCCAAGGGCGCACCTTCAGAACCGAACGGCACCATTAACCGGCTGAAATACCCTTGATAGAACAAGGACAGAAGCCTGTGAAACATATTGCTGGAATTAGGTACAAATCACGGTTCATTTTGTGCTCCGCTAAAGTATGTAGATTGAAATAATAAGGAAACGTAAAGTTGTAATTCTTGTCTGGGATCTGTGGCTATGGGTTAGAAGCTTAGAGACAAGGGGGGTTTTCTTCGTTTTGTTCATGTTTTGTTGTCCAGATGGCCTATTTTTAAGCTTGACACCTTAAATGCAGTGATAACTTTTTTAAGCCTCATAAAAATTGAGGAGAGAAATGACATATAAATATACTATACTGGCTTAAACTGCTCAAAAGACCCTGTAAAATTACTAAATTAGTACTGTATTAATCTGGTCCTGAGGGAGCAGTTTATTTGGTTAAATAAATAAATGTAATTAATCTGAAACAACTAAATTATAATAAATTCATAAATAATTTATATTTTCTGGTGTCTAAAATAAGTGCCATATTCTGATCAAATGCCCTTTAAGTGTGTGTGGTTGTGCAATGTGAAAGTACGTCACTGTATGCACTATTTAAAAGAGGCCAAATGTTTGGAGAGCACAGAGGGGAGACCTTCAGGACACATCTACATCTCGGCAATGGCAGGCAGCATGCATGATCGGATGCGGGTCTCCCTCCAGGCGCTCCGGCAGTCTGCAATCCAATGGGAGATGACGGAATGCTTCTCCCCGGATTTGCCGCCGTTTTCCCTCTGCCTGCCAAGGTCGCTGCCTCTCTCTGCATGGATCCCACCGGACGGCCGTCTGCTGTCGTCGGTCCTGCTCATTGTTGGTGGGCCAGGCTCTGCCTGAGAACAGGCAGAGCTGGTGGTGTCCCGCAGGCTGAACTCAGGACAGCTGTTCTTGCGTAGGGCGGGGGGCGAAGAGCACAGGCGAGGAAAGCTGTGGGCTCGGACTCGGCAACAGGGAACCGCCGGGGCTCTGTTCTCCTGAGGAGGAGGGAGTGACATAGCCTTGGCATCCTGCAGAAGGTCGGTGGCCAGGATGGGGTTGCTTTGGTGCCCATATAAGTACTCAAGGGGATCAGGGCTGACATGATGGTTCCCGACTGGGGTGTTTGAGAAAGCCAGAGCACTCCCTCTATTTCCATGAATGTGGCGGCGAGCGGTCGGGGAGGGGGGCCGAGACGGAGCTGGAGGGGAAACGTGGGACAGCCTCAGGCCAGACCTGAATGAGTCAAGAGAGCCAAGGGCCAGGATTTCCCGGTCGGGCTCGCGCAAAGGAAAGGCAGGCCGTGCCAGCTGGCAGATGGACTGCAGGTAGGCCTCAGAGGAGAGCGCCTCCGCATGGACGGTGAGGCAACTGTTAGTCTGGTTCATGTCCTGCAGCAGCTCCTCGTAGCCCTCCCTAATGGTGGGCAGACGCTTCTTAGCCATCAGTCTGGACCGGGGACGCATGTCTGCGGAGGGAGACGAGATGTCAGGATTGCTTGCTAAGCACAGTAACTTGATATTATAATGTCAGCAATAACCATCAATACGCAGTGCTAAGTGTCCGTGTGGCTGGAATTTCATAGCATAGCATTTAACCAGAGCTCTTATGTAACTCTAGCCTTGTTTACGCTGACGGTGAAATGGACAGCAAAGGAGCACGAAATGAACCACGGATGGCGTCAGTGTCCAGCAGAAGGGCAAACAGCAGCTTCAGTAGGGAGCAGTCGGCAGTCTGCTGGGGGCATCATCCTTAACAATAACAGCATTCTGCATGCGAGGACTTTGCAGGAACTGAATCTGGAGCCCGGGCATGACTGGTCGGCTCTCCCTCAACACCACGCTGCCCACAAAGGCCAAAACCTTCCGCAAAAGAATGCAAGCCGGCACCTCAGAATCGTGACCAGAGGAAGCTAGCAGCATCTCTTGCGGGGGCTGAGGTGCGTGGGGTTTGACATTCTCAGAGGTGGCCAAGATGGGCAGCCCACAACAGCCTCCCACGCGCCCATTATTCAAAAAGCACAACAGCCACAGTTTCACTCCGCAAAGCCCTCTCCCAACTCCCAGTCAGATGCGAGTGCTCAAATCAAATCGAGTGGCTCTTCAACTAGGTCAAGGTTACGTCAAGAACCACAGAAAATGTCTGATTACTCCGATTGCATCCCTCCATCTTTAAGTGCCATTTCCAAAACACCATGGACTGTCAGCGGTAGCGGACACCTTGCTGGACTCAGAAATACATGTCTTTCAACTGCTGTTGATAGAAACATCTATCCATCTGCTTGCTCTATGTAAACAGCTACTGACCCAGCCACACAGCCCCGCCCACTCACATGTGTCTCCATGGCAACGTACTCCCTGACCTCATTCTTACTGTTTACATCTCCTGTTTCCCTCAGCCTCAGGACCACCATCCGAACACACCGATTGCGATCAAGTTAAAAAATAAATAAACAAAAAAACAGAGGAAGCTCTCAGATAGTTTTCCTCATCTTTCCCAGGGATCTGACCATGCGGCAGATGAACAGACACACATGAAGACAACAGCCCTCTTAAGAAACAAGCAAGTAAACATTCTCATAACTTGCATATCAGTGGCCGTCTAACAGTTACTCTTACATAACGAAGACAGCAGGAGCCCAGCCGGGCTGCCCAGTGCAGCCGAGCCTCCTTCACTGTAGATGTAGACTGTGCACCTCCCAGACTGAAGAGCTGCCCTTTCTTGCTGCCTTACCTGCCCTCTCCAAAGAGGAGGTTGCTGAGAAAATCTGCCGCATCCGAAGGCAATGTGTCCTGCAAGACCGCTTGTCTACCAGACCCCTGGATCTGCCCTACCCCCCCACACACACACACCAGTTTTGGTGGCAGTCTCACCTGAGATGAGAGAGTGTGCACGCGTGCGAGTAGCAGCCGTGCGTCTGCCTGGAGTCGCTGCTTCTCCCTAACAGTCGCTGTCTCCGTTTGTCCCAGGCGACGCCAGTGAGCGCCCTCCTCGGTGCCAGCCCCCTCACCGCAGCTACAGAAAAATGATTCCTCCTCGCTCTCGCTCCAGCTCTCCCTCACTCCCTCGCTCCCTCCCCCTCCTCCTCCTCCTCCTGTTGCTAAAAATAGCAGCGACTTTCACTTCCCGTCTCTTAGAGCTGCCGTTTGCAGAGAAGGCTGGCACTGATGGAAAGAAGAGGAGCTGGGGAGGCAGCCGCAGCGGAGGGCGGGGGCGAAAAGAAAGGCAGAAAAAAAAGACAAAGATCACAAGCGCTGGAAGGAATGCCGTTTGGTCCCCTAGATCCCTGTGCTTTGTGTCTGAGAGCTCAGCATCTGATCAGCACCCGTCTAACGTGTCATTCCAGCCTTGCGTCGCTTGGGAAACTCACATTCCTTAACAGCTCACTACACCCAGACACGGTTTTACGAAGAAAATTTAAGGGTCGTTCAGTAATGGGATCACAGGTGTGGAGCAGGAAGGCGGAGCTTAGTGGCCAGTGAGCTCTCTGTGTCATAAGCGATGCCACGTCCTCCGTCCTGATGCATCTACTCAAAAAAAAAAAAAAGTCAGTAAGCTGGCCGATGAAATAAACTGTGAGCCTTTCATTGCATGCAGACCTTGTGTTGTGGTCAGCCTCAGGTCAGTTTGGGTCCATTCATTTCAGTTCAACTGCCATTTCATCTGACACACGTACAACATGGAGCAGAATGCAAAGTAGAGCATGGCGTACAGAGTGAAGCAGCGCAGAATGGGGAGCAGAGTAATATGTGAAGTAGGGTGTGAAGTAGAACGCAAAGTGGAGCGAATTATGAAGGTGAGCAGAGTGAGGGATTCTGGGTAGTGAATCGCACAGTGAGGCTTTCTGGCTTTGAAGACTGCAAGATAAAGGCCAGCAGTGCACTCCCTGTCTATAAAGATCTATAAACACATTATAATGCATTCATAAAGCATCATAAACATAGCTATACATATTTATAAAAAGGTATAACACATTATAGATATCTTTATTATGCATCATGCATGCTTTCTGAAGCCGTTATCTATAATTCACCATAGATACTTTCAAAATGAAGTACAAAGCATCCTTAATTCTTATACCGGCCATTATAATGCATTATAAAGGTACCTATAGTGCATTATAGATGAGAGCTTCACTGGAGCATATGAAGTATGATAATGAACACTATAATGCCTTGTGACTGTCGACAGGAGATGCCGTTATGTTTTATTAATTCTTATACTGACTATTATAATGCATTATGAAGGTATCTGCAGTGCTTTATATGTGACAGGTTTAAGTAAAGCCTTAGACTCTTCTGTGTGTGAACAGTTATCAAAGAAGGGGAGGTGTGTGTGGGGGGCAAGTGGAGAAGATGAAGTAAGAGGAGATATATCAGGATGGAGGGATCAGACAGTGGCAGCATGAGGTCAGCGCATGACTAGGCCAGCTAGTAAGAACACTGTTTGGGATCCCCTGAGGCACGTCAAGGCTTTAGGGCCAGTGAATGGATGTACACAGCAGACGGAGTGAATCTTTCTCAATGCTGAGGTCAGAACCATTCAGGAATGTAAGCATTTGAGGGTGACTTTGTAGCCTGACAATGCATCATGTATTATGTTATTATGAAACACGGCCTGCGCACTGTAGTGCCCTACAGAAGGCGGCAGTGGTGTGTCTATGGCCTTTGCACCCTGCGTCTCCATGTGCTGACACTCACGTCCTCAATTAACGTCAATGTGACGATGACGTCCTTGTTGACGCTCCACTCCATCAGTAGATTCCAGAAGATTAGACGGTGGTTGATCTTCATGTGGGTGAAAACCGCATCAAAAATCTGTTGGCTGCTCCTCAGAAGGTGTTAGAATCCATAGGTGGTGGGACTTACAGTTAGTCTGTCCTTCTTCCCCACCCCCCTCCCCCTGGCCTGGCAGTGCAGGGGCTTTCTGGCAGTCCCTTTGTGCCCGAGGACCAGTGGGGTCTTGAGTTGCCCCATTGCAGGCTGTGTCCTGGCCAAATGATCTGGTACCAATGGATCAGAACGTCAGAACTGGCTGGATCCTCTCTCACAATACAGTAATGATGGACATCTGCAGTCATTAGGGTTACCATCTAATCCAATTCAGAAAGTATACTTCGAGTTACAAACTAACTCCCGGAGTTAAAAACTGAAAGGCTCTTGTGTTTTGCTAAATAGTCCAGTTCTTCTTGTGCTCTGACTGGTTTGTTTTGTTGATTTAGAGACTCATCCAGCTGTTTCACATTAACATGAGTGACACGTGCATGATTACAGGAGACTGACCAATCAGCACGCAGCAATAACTCAGTGCTTAAGTGAAAGCCAGGTCCTTTTGATTGAAATAGTAGTTCACAAATCCTGTGGTAGCTAAAAGTCTCCTCCCTGACATGGGTTAAGTGATAACTCTAACAGTCATTCATGCCTCTTTCTGCTTTTCTCAGTTTTACCTCACAAAAAAATCACACTATTGCTTTAGGTCCGTAGATGATTTTTTTCCTTCTATTCATTTACGTTCATTAACAGTCATCGTTGCCATCCATCTGTACTCCCCATAGCAAAATACTTCAAGGGATGTGAATCAGTTATTTCTATAACGTAGAATTGCCATCTCCAACCGCCTCTGCCAGTCCTATGAGATGGAGTGGACCCAGAATGAATAACAGTCTTTAGCAGAGGCCATAAACTATTCAGACCTACAACTGCATTCAATAAACCTTAATATATTAAACACTAGGGGTGGCACGGTGGTGCAGTGGTTACCTGGGACCCGGGTTCGAGTCTCCGCCTGGGTCACATGTGTGTGGAGTTTGCATGTTCTCCCCATGTCGTCGTGGGGTTTCCTCCGGGTACTCCGGTTTCCCCCCACAGTCCAAAAACATGCTGAGGCTAATTGGAGTTGCTAAATTGCCCGTAGGTGTGCATGTGTGAGTGAATGGTGTGTGAGTGTGCCCTGCGATGGGCTGGTCCCCCATCCTGGGTTGTTCCCTGCCTCGTGCCCATTCCTTCCAGGATAGGCTCTGGACCCCCCGCGACTCAGTAGGATAAGTGGTTTGGAAAATGGATGGATGGATATTAAACACTAATAAACACAAGAATGCAATTAGCATTAGAAGTGAAAACCTGACTGCACTTAGGTTCCTATTTTGGTATTGGATATTGACATCTGCATGTGGGTTGAGCTTCTGCTATGCGAACACAATGCTCATTCTAATCTTCCACTATCTTTGCTAATGAAATGTTTTCTGCGTTTGATCCAGACGGCTCTCCCTGCTGCTTTCTCTCCATGGAACGCTGCCACCATCCCCGCAGGAACCTGGACCTCTGTATGCCGGCAGCACTTTGGGCACCAGCGTACTCATACGAGCTTGACGTCACACGCCTTTCAATTAAAATGTCAACCCCACGCCTGGGGTGCGGGGCCCTCCGGTGGCCTGGAAGAAATCATCGATGATTAAAAGAATGCTAGGAAGCTGTTTATGGAATCTCATGCCTCACTGTCACCCCCAAGCCCTCCCATCTCTCGTTTTGTCTTATATGGTGTCGGGCTTATTTCACAGGCTTTTACAGGCTGTGGTCTCATGGTCAACAGAAGTCTAAAAATCTGCTGAGGCTATGTTTGGGTAGGTGGGGGTCCAAGAATGGGAGCGAGGGAGGGAAGAAAATATCTCGAGGACTGTGGTTTGCTACATTCAGTAGTACATTCCAAACTAAGTGCAACCATGTTTAAATAGACAGGCAGCACCTATTACGTGTGACTGCAATGCTGCTCTGTGAAGCACAGTGACATTGTATGTACTTGGTTGATAAAACGGTGTCCTCTATTGAACACTGCATGAGAGGCAAATGAAGGGGTAAAACACTAATGTCATGCTAGGCTGCCATGTGAATTGGAACGAAAAATGTCATACAGCTAGATACTGTTGGCTTTGTGTGCAAAATAATTCATTACAGACTGTATTTATAAGGGGGGTGTAGAATATATTCTGCTTCATTGGTATCTTGTGAGCATAAAATGAGTTTCTCTATAGGGCAGCTTGGCGGCCATCTCCTAGCAACGGTAACTTCACAGTTTCCTTAGTTACAGAGAAGCCACTATTATGCATTCAAGTGAATTATAAAGGGTAACGGCAAAGACAAATGAAAACATATGGAGGTAATTGGAGGGTATCGAGGTATCGTGGTTGGAGTTTTAAACATTTTTAGGATTTTGGTGTCTACGTTTAAAATTGTGCAGTTGAGAGTCACGGAGACCCTGCTGTCCATCCTAGGAAGTGCAGGGCACAGGGCAAGGGACAAACTTGATGGGTAACTTCCCCATGCATCACAGGGCACCCACGCAGACGCACAACCACACACGAGAACACTGAGAATCTGAAAGGTTTACAGAGGACAGTTTGTATAACGGCCACGTCTTTGGACTGAGGCAGGAAATGTAAAAGGGACCTATATAGACACAGGAACGACATAAAAACTCACACAGCTCATTCTAGAACAGACTTAGAAATTATATTGGCTTTTAAAATTTTCACATGGTAAATGGGTTCAAAAAATGATCCGGGGGGAAAAAAAGTCAGGAAAGAGCATAACTGAGTTTATAAGTGAACTGAGCCCCTGAAAGGAAAGAATTTCATGGCAAATTAGTATGGTAAGAATTCCGCACCATTTGCGTGCCGCTTATGTAACCCTGACACAGGCACTATTGCCTGTGGGTCCACTGCTGTTACGTTTGGCTAAATCACTTGCCTGCCTTACAGACAAGGCTACCTGATTTCAAGGAACCAGATTTCCCAGGAAAGACATGGAAAAAAAAAACACTTTGAAGTTGTACGTACGTTAAACACTTTTATCAGCGCTAACCTCACTTGCTACACTGTAATCCATTTACTGATCAAAGTATAATTTTATGAGACTGGAAAGCTTACATAACAAGAGCAGGAAAGTTGATGATATACAGAGAAAGTGAATATTTGAAGAAGAGTCAGGGAGGAAAATAATCTGGGATTAAGTTTATTAGCCCAGGGCCACAATTCTAATAAAAAAAATCCCTTTAAGCCCTTTAGAGGATGTACTGGTCAATATTAATTTTGTTTCACATCTCGAATGCAATTTTTCACCGGTTAACAAAAACTGTGGGCTTCTGAGGACATAGATGTGACCAACAATATCACACAGCTCCTTCCGGAAATGGAACTCATTTGTCCCAGGGCAAATTTCTCTTTTGTTCTTGAATTTTGAAGAAAAAGTAGTTAAAAAATAATCTGTCAGGCTTCTATTTTGCATAAGAAGGAATAGCCCGACAAAGTATTGAATCTATATTTGTTGCTTTCTGGAAAAACAAACATGCAAGTACATAGTTTCTATGGCCCAAAATCAAGCTTGCCAACCGCTGAGCTACAAGAAGAGAGCAGCAGGGCAGAGTGACTCATGAGGCTTTGCTTGCCTTGTGTACCGTCCACAAAGGGAGACCCCACACTAGCACTCATATCGCACCATGCAGGAAACCTCCTCTACAAATAAGGTAAGCAGGGATGGGAAATCACCAGTACGAAGTGGGTCAAACCAATGGCTGAATGTTTACCAAAGATAACAGACTGACCAAGCCGCGGGAAAACGGTGTCCCACTGCGGAGACACCAAGCACCGCTGCTGATCACCAGCATGCCCCCCACCCCCCCCACCCCCCCACAACCGCCACCTCAGAACTAGACCCTATAGTAAGTGTAATCAATATCCACCCACTGTGCGACAATGTCACCCCTTTCACGAGTCACAGGGCTAGAGAAGGGTTTCTTACGTGGCTGATCCATCTTCTGTGAAGCTTCAGGTAACAGATACCCTGATATGCCTCTATAGGTAACACAGCATATCCTATATTTTTGTATGGTTTTGTAAATACCAGAAACCTTTGAGCAGTTCCCTTATTCTGCTTGGGCTTTGAGACTCAAAGAATCCTCCCCTCTGCCAACACCCAGTTAGCCAACCATGGCCATAGATCCCGGGTCATTGGGCTGTTGCTACAGTGTGTTGAATACATACAGTAGATCCCCCAATGCAATGGTACATATACGACAAGCACCCTGGTCACAAAGTCCTATTGCTCATTTAGAATGATCATTTCAAAAAGTCTCTAAATCTTTGATATAAGGTATGTATTGTTTTAAACACCGAACAGCCAAGCTAAACAGTGGAGAACGTGTGTGTACCATGTCACTCAAGAAAAGACCTTGGGTTTAGAAGAAGGAAACCAATTAATTTCCCAGCACATTTGGTCACTTGGTTTCCTATCAAGTTATTTTTCCTCTTTGATAAACAATTCCAGCTGCCTCGGGGAGCTTCGAGTCGAGTCGGGAGGGAATCTGCGGAAGTAGATCATTAATGTTTCATGCGTTTTTGCGAACAATGGAAACATTTTCATAAAATATTTACCGCTGTCTGTGTTGATCTCATTCCTGGCCTGTTTCTGTTCCCTTCCTACCTCCTCATGGGCGAAACGCATAAACAACACACCAGAAATGGCTGCCAGTGCCCCGGGGACTTTTGTTTTCTCATTTAAGTCCAAAGTCCCGCATGATCCCTTGCCAGTTCTTACAGAAGTAGCATAAATGAGCCCTATTGGGAAGACGGAGGTGAGGTCTGCACGAGTCTCTGGGCGCCCATGCTGGTGTGGGAATACACTGCATAAAGCTACTGCATGCACTTACTTCACATGTGCTGTATTTCAGCTACCAGTACACAATTATTCTTAAATGTGCAGTTGGGTTCCTGGAGATGATTTTACTGGCAGTAAGCACCAACTTTCTAGCTATAAACTACGTCCGCTGGGATCTTCTATTGTAATGGAGCATGAGAAATATGGTTACTGTCGTGCTTTAATGCTTTCAATGTGAAGAGCTTGAATTACCCCATTACTGATGCATGCCACAGGATGTCTTTAGGAACCTATGTAGATACAGAGATGTTGCAGGGGGATAAATGCCCAGGTAGATTTATGGGGGGCCAGTACTTGACATAAGCCATTAAGGGGGGAGGGGGGGGGGGGCAAGGTGACATTTTACAAGGGGGCCCATTACTTCCAGGTACGCCCAGACATTTTCTATAGAAAGACATTCATGGAGCTTTTTATAAAGCAGATGGTTTTAAGCATATGTGGTCCAGCGGTTTGTATATAGAGAGAGCTGGGTCACCCCTTAAATGATGCTGCCCAGAAACACAGGAAGCAGGTCAGTACTCCGCTTTCTTTCTTTTATCCATCATGTTGTGTATTTTCAGGATAATGGAAAGGCTGGATCGGCCCTGTGGTATTGCCAGTCACTGCTGCTCTGAGCTTTGAGGAATCTGGATGCAGGTGCCACTCCTGTAAAGACACACCGAGCAGAGGTAGGCAGCGTGTCCCTCGAGAACGTCCATAGCGTTACCTGTGACTGTTATCGTCGAGGTATATGGCTCAGGGTGTGGAGGCAGTGGCTGAAACCAGGGTCATGCTGCTGGCGGGACACTGCAGCAGGGAAGAGATGCTCCACAGACGAGGTCATCGCAGATCCACTAGGCCAAGAGCTGCAGAGTGGGCCCAACGGCGCAGCTCCGTAGGGGAGATACTCAGAAACCTACCATCTGCTTGGGACAGTACAAGCAGAGAACACCAGGGCAGGGGAGAGGCCATCAGAGACGTGGCCGGTTTAAGCAGCCTCAGGTAAGAAGCTCCAAACTTGTGTACATGATGAAAAGTGCAAGCTTGGCTCTCACAGCTGCAAGGTTTTCACATTGACATATAGGAACCAAGGGCTGCGTGTGAGGATGAAAGTACAGAGAGTTACAGGAGAGCTGCAGGATTACAGTAAGCAGAGCGAAATGCATTTTGTGTCACCAGGTTCTCTCTGCAGAGAGCTACAGAGGACTGTGTCAGCTGCATGGAAAGAACCCGGTCACATTCATTTTAGCTTTTTTTTTTTTTTACAGTATTTTGAGTGATTTTGTGTTTCTCATACTTTCTTCCAACATTTGTCCATGGACTTTACAGCTAAACAAGCCAAGATTTGAACCAAAACAGCAATGACCTCCAAGAAGGTCTCTGTGAAGATGGGGATAATTTTAGCCTTTTTATTTGAAGATTTCTTTCAGGATTACTTGGGAGTGTCTGTGTGTGTGTGTGTGTGTGTGTGGGGGGGGGGGTGGTGGTGGTAAAGTGGCCACAAAAACCTTGCGAAGGATGAACGCGGGGGCAGGGGACAACAACCGGCCGCTTCCACCTGCTTCACGTGGGAGGCTGGCAGCCATTTGCAGCAAAATACACCCTCAGATCAGCAGAATATCAGTCATTTATACAGCTATCTTTAAGCATTCTGTGTTCAGGGACGCTGTGAGACAGAGATAAACCTCCTACCTACTGGATGGCTGAATAAGGTCAGAAACAGATCAGGGATGCATTCCACCTACTGCCTACTGCCTGGCCTTCAGCACAAGGTAAAGACGGCCACTGGGAAATAAACAAGGAAGATTATCAAAAGTGGAACACGGGGTCTTCCAGAGTGAAGTTGCTGAGATTTTATAAAATACCTAAATATTTGTCTTGGTGAGTCCCAGTATCTAGAAGGAAAGGAAGGTATTCAAGAGCTCAGAAGCGAAAGCACAAACACTCTATTACCCAGTGCTCCAGTCGTGGGACACAGAGAAATCACCCAATGTCGCCCAGCTCCTTACTGCCTGGAGGCTGCTCTTTCCATGGCGCGCAACAGCTTTCATCACAACTGTTTATGTGTGGCACCACACCTGTATATGTTCCATGCCTAAGCCTATGGCTAAATCTTTGTGCTTGTGACCGGAAGGTCGCTAGTTCGAACCACAGCCTTGATAGAACAGTCACATGTCCGTGAGCCCTGGACCAAGGCTCTTAACCCGTCATGCAGGCAATTTGGCTTTTTGCAATATTCTGCAAATATCACTGTTATTATTAGGTTTTAGCTTTATCATCAATGAAGACTAAATGACATTAACAGCAGCACATTCTTGCACTTAAAAGGGCAAAAGTATGACCTGAAGCTCAAGATTTACATTTTTAATAGATGTAGCTGGATAATATGTATCCTTGTGAAGGTTGCTGTGGTCCCACCCAAAGTGAGCTAGTGCCATTTCACAATGTATTCCATGCTGCCACCTAGTGGCCATAAGGCGGGCAGCAGTCGATTTTATTACGTATCCTTATTATATATGGCTCACAGTAAAGTGTTTGGGGCGCTGATAAGATGACGTGGAGCTTAAGTAGTTAAAATAAAAAAAGACTTACGCCTGGTCCACCGTACAGCTACTTCGTTCTGGTTCTGAGCGGGCTGGTTGCAGCGCATTCTTGCACCCACCACGCGACCAGCCACCTCAGGGATGAGAACTCGAATGTAGGCGTGCAGTGCGTGATACTGAATGGACCAGTGTCAGCTTTGTTTCAGGTGACCAGAGTGCCAATCCTGCCAGCAGCCCCCAAATTTCCCCGTAAATTGGAGGACCTCCTTACAGGGCTGAATGTAGATTAACGTCACACCCAGGACGGAGCATTTGTAGGTTAAGGACCTTGCTCAAGGGCCTGATGGAGTAGAATCACTCCTGACATTCACAGGATTCACACCAGCTACCTTCTGATTTCTGACACAGACTCCTAGCCTAAGAGTCACCATTCTGGCCAAAGCAAACTAAATATTCACTTATTTAAAATACACTTCATCTCCATCAATTAGAACTTGATTTATACCCGTCAATGGTCAGAAACAAGCGCATGTTACCCCAAAACAGTCCAGTATGGGTTTCTTCTATCAATGATAATTCCTACCGCATGGTGCTGGAAATATCATCTCCATTGCTAATACCGGTGCTATTTATACAAACTTTACTGATGACATGGACACTGCTGATGCTTATCTGCTGCTCGTCATGCCATCATTCCACCACATCGGCCGTTCATATCTGCCTGGATGAAAATCTATTTACCCTTGAAGGCTGAAGGTGGGGGGGGAACAGGGGTAGCAGGGGAACAGACAGGAACGGGTCAGTCTAGACAGGGAGACAGAAAAGCCACACGACACCCAAAGTGCAAAATACCACAGGCGGCTGTGCTTTAATAAATATTCCAAATAAAGTTCTAATTCATATGTACAAATATCATACAGAATCTCCTGTATGTTGGCAGCTGCAGTGCGGCCAGTGTTCAGCTCGACAGGCGGCATCAGAAATAACTGGCCCTGTAGGATTCTTTTGTGATGCAAAAGGTAAAAGACTTTTATTTTTTTATTGATTTTCTTTTTTTTTTTTTTTGATATTTCAAAATGTAATACAGACGAGAGAAACGGCTTTGGAGAGTGTCACCATAGAGCCTGAGAGGAAGCAGCAGCGCGGAGGACCGATGTCGCTTAGAAGCATCCCTCCGTCAGAAGAAGGGGGTGACAAGAGTCGACAAACGCCGACTAAGAGTAGCTGGTGTGACACAGCTTAGCGACTGACAAATACAGGCGTATAAAAAAGATCAAGGACAGTTCTGCATTTTCTTGGAATCCGGGTTCTGCGTGAGCTCAGCCGTTTTAAGCTGGGATATTTCGAGAGCGCGCTCCACACGCCGCTCCCAAGCAGACCTGTTTCTTTGGTGCGGAATCAGCAAGACCGCGCAACGGGCAGCAGGACAGCAGGTGGGGTCCGCTAAATGCAGAGAGGGTGGGGCCCCGCATCACGGGTTAGTCCACTCAGGGATACGAAGCCTTTGAGGTCCGAAAGCAGCCCGGCCTCCTGGATCATCGAGGCTGCAGCTTTATTTTTTCAAACCTTACTTCAGTGTCTGTGCATCTCCTCTCTGGGGTCCGATATCGGTAGGGAAGGGGAGGGGATGGTGGGGGTGGCCTTTCACACTCTCATGGTTGGCTATTATCCGTCTTCGACAAAACATCTGAAAGAGCAGGACTCTTTTTTTATGGACAAAAATCCCAAGCGAACAATTAACTTTTTATATTTTTAAAAACTAAAATCTACTTTATTGCAGGAATCTTATTGTGGAAGCCAAATATAAAACTAAGCAAATAACAAAAATAGGCGGGAAAAGCATCGCCCTGCATTCCCACTATATGCCAAAGCAACATCGCACCTTAGATGTATGTTTGCAGTCCTGGGCTACAGGGTGACATGCCGTTAGCCTCAGCCACGGCTAGGAGTGTCACATGCAAATTCAATTTGTTTTTGAAAACCCCATGGCAGTGAATAAACCATGGCAGTGAATAAACTATGTCCAGTAAGGGCCGTGTTAGTACTGTGTGGTCTACTGTATGTGACACTATGTGTCCTACACAGACACTGGGGCAGGTATGGAAAAATAAAGTTTCACACTCAATTGCCACTACAAATGAGCCTGATGCCATGTTTACACAAAAGCTAAAGGCTGCTTTAATCAAATAGCTTCAACGAGGAATCTTGAAGAGGCTGCGTTTGATCCAAAGCGACGGTGCGAACCTTTGCCAGTGGTTTCGCACCACAAACTCCAGTTTGCCCTTTCTTCAATAAGTGAAGTGAGAGGAACATTTGCACCTTTGGTTTTTGCAGCACCTGACAAAGAGCACCAACGCATGTTTTCATGAGATTAAATAAGTGTAGTCCGGGATTGACACATCTCTATAAGAGAAATTCAAATTCATGGTCCTCTTTTCATCCTTCTGAGAAAGTTTTCTGCCAGTTCTTGAATCCGTTTGTTCCGCGTCCGTTCCCTCTTGCTCGGAATGAAGTGGTTGGAGACCTCATTGCCCACATCGACGACCCTATACGGTACATCGATTGAGTTATTTTCTCTGGATTCCTCCTCTTGTTTTGCGACGTTGGATTGCGTGGTGGTGACTCGAGTTGTCGCAGTTGTAGGCACCACGGTGTTGGCTACATTGCTGAGGTAAGTAGAGGAGGCTGGGATGTGGACTGTGATGTGATCACCGGTATCGGTGGTACAAGCACTCATTGTATCATCCGTGGTGATGGTGCTGCTGGGAATTGTAGTCTCTTCAGAAATAAAGGCATCACTCACATCTGCAGAGGTGTCTTTGAACGGGAGAGTGGCACCGGTGAGCATCCAGTCGTCATAGCTAGGGTCTGTGCTGGCGTCCTCAGAAACGGACATGGAACTGGAGGCTGCAGGGTGAGTGAAGCTGGTGGCTGGACTTATTGTTGTGAACAATCTGCTGCTGATGGAGGAGATGGTAAATGATGGGTATCTCCAAGATGTGTATTCAGGAGCTGCGCTATACCTGCTCGCTGTTTGGGGGGAAGCCGTGGTGTACTTCCTGTCTGTGCTTACAGTGGTGTTCCTCATGGGGAAGGAGGGGCTGGGCTCTGGGGTGGGGCTGATCTCGTTGCAGGACTTGCAGCACAACTGCTTGTAGCTAGGGATGACGCAGTAGCGATTCAGGACCTCCATGCGACAGAACACTGACTTGTCCCCTTGGCAACGCTGCCCTGGAAAAATAAGAGTAAACATTTGAGACAGGGGAAGAGCCACTGGGCATGAAAGCCTGAGCGGAAAAGGGTATGCAGGGTACAGGCTGTAAACAGGACCTAAACACGGCGGCAAGCCAAGAGAGAAGAGAGGGAGCCAAAGCAGCCTACATGCGATTGGGCAGCTGCCATTTTGGGGTCAGTTTACATTCACGGTCATTTTTCACCCAATCAAACTTCTGCGTTTCTATGGTGCTTCCATTGTGCATCCACAATTACCTAGAGTGTGTTTGATATTTTCTCCCATCATTGTGGGTAGTACACCAAGCGAGCACAGATGCGTTTTAACACCAAACACTCCACTAAGCAATTGACTGCATCTATTAGGGCTTGACGGTGCAAACTCTATTTTCAAAATGCCACTGCATCAAATCATTTTTCTCACTTTTTCCTCCACTTATAAAAGTACAGCCCTGAGAGCTCTGGGGGGGGAGGTGGGGCTGCACTCACGGGCCCCCCAGTGGCATCGAAACACCCACTGTAAGTGCTGTGTGCGACTGTCCATACGCTGATAGCTTCTCGCATGGCTGATGGTTTCTTGCATTTCTACAGAAACACTTCACAGCACCAAAACTCAGGAAGAAGGACAAATGTTTGTTTTTCATTTTTTTTATTGTTTTGACAACTTTTGCAGTTGATGACAGAAACTGAAACAACGCGATGCACTCCCCCCCTCAAATATATAGTTTTCTTTTTACTCTTCTTAAGAAAAATAAATAAATTAACTGTATTGAAGGGTACAAGTTCACAGTCACTTTGGTAAAACACTTCATCACTTGGAGATCAAACAATCAATCGATAAATAAATAAATAAATAATTAATAGTGTTAGAGAAAATAATTTCATAATGATGTAAAAACTGAAATGGCACACTGAGTGTCATATTAAACATTTACAAAACATTGATAAAGTTTCCCTGAAAAAAGCAAAGTGCATATAGATGCAGTGCATGTAGTCCATCTGAACACTTCCCCAACGTTAGCCAGCCTCACACTGAAGGCCAGTGAAGCCACGAAAAAGGTACCCATAGTATATAATAGTTTCGTAATTCTTTTTTTAAAGTAAGAGGTTAACAGTCATGAACATTATTAAATACAGTCAACACCAATTTTATGTACAGTATCGCACTGCAAAGTCTGACGTATCGCCACGCCTCAAATCCAGCACGAAGTTTCGATAGCTCGCTACATAATCACAACGGAAACGTGATCACAACACAATGACGAGTCTGAAATGAGGATGCCTTGTACCAACTTGGTTTATCCCTGTAAACTGTCCCTTGTGGTTGGATTCAGCACAATGTCTTCATTTGTCTGTTTTATATATTTTATTTTTTATTTTTTTCACTTTTCAGAAGCTGCCTCTGTTCCGAGAATCACGGACAAACCCACCCGTCTGTAAATAAAGCCATCTTCTCCACAGATTAATGCCATTACATTCAACCCAAAATAAGGCATTGTTCTTTTGCTAATGTCCGTAACAAACATGAGATTTGACTACTTTTTTTTTTTCTCAGATGAAGGTTAATGAGGTATTTTGTATCACTTTCTGACAGTTAATGTTGCCAGAGACACAGGAACGCGCACGCATCTGGGAAACACTCGCTCGGACGCGCTCAGGCATGCGTGCGCACTGCAGACAAACGCGGGATTCACGGGACGGCGCGTGTGTCTGTCGCGCACCGCCACGCATGAGGAATGTACATGCACGTGAATCGAAATGCGATCCTTCTCCGAGGACGGAAAAACAACACCAGCCCATTTGACAGCCATGACACATGCCCCCCCACCCCCCCCATAAACGGTTAGGCACGGGCCGACCTGGTCCTGCATAATATGTAGTCCCCACACAACCCCCCGACCCGAAAACACTTCACTTATTAAATATTTACTTCTGTATTCATGTAAAATCAATACAAAAATACACATAACAGTCAGTAGGCAAATAAGCAACAGCTTATTCATGTTAAAATGTATTGTTATTGTTAATATAAATATTATTCTTATATAGAGATTTGTCCGCATATTTATATATATATATCTATATTTATGTATATAAATTCTGCAAGCACAAATGAGCTGCATCTATTGAACATTTTGTAGTAACAGTCGAGAGAGGATGGAGGATGAGGATGGAGGATGAGGATGAGCGAGACGCCACCCACACTACAGGCGACCTTGTTCTCATCGATTTCACCATCACCATAACTCACATTCACAGTTAATGAACTCAAGGAGGATGTTGGTGTCATATTCTCTTCTGCTGTTCTGCGCTCGATGTTTCTGTCTGTTTGAAGATGGAACCAGGAAGCAAAGAGAGAGCACCTAGAAGATGCCGTCGATGTGACAAGATCACATTCACGAGAAAGCTTTCGATATATATATATATATAATTTTTTTTTCTCACAACCAGACACTCCGACGATACCGAGGAGCGGCGTCCACGTCAGAGCTTAACCCACGAGCGACACGCAGCTTGAAGATAGTGCCCAATCACAAGGCTGCAACCCGCCACCCGCAAAACCGACACTTTAAAGCCGCCAGTCAACTGAAAGCCTTTTTGGCGAGGTCAAGAGACCAGTGTTCACAACACAGAGCTCCACAAGGAGAGAGAGAGAAACGGAGAGAGAGAGATAGCGCGAAAGCCGTGACCTCCCTCCTGCAGAGATGTCATCGGAGACACACCCCCAAAATGAAAGAAGCGCAGCGTCTGCGGTCAGGGAAACTTGCCCCACAAGGGGAGGCAGAGGGAAAGGGGCAGGGTCCATGTCAGAAACGGCATGCACCGAAGACCGAGGTCAGAGTTATAAAGTGGCCGTTTACTTGAAGAGATCTTCTGGATGGGGTACTCTGGGTCGGGCCGGGACAGCCACTGAATCAGAAAATTGCCGTTCTTGCCGTGGTCGAGGGGGCTCCCTGGGAAGAAGCAAAGACGAGTGTGAATTCGTTTGCCGAACCCAGAGCTCTGGGGCCTTGCATTCTAGTCTACGCCATGCCTGAGGCCCAAAATTGCCTATATAAAACACTTTCCCTTTACATGACACTGAAGTGTCTGCGAGCTGGCAGAACCAAAGTGGGCTGGACTGGTTAACGTTTCCACAGGCAGGAGCTGCCTCCTGTTATGACCCTTAACCAGGCGTGCGACTCACTTGGACACGGTGTCAGTCGGCAAGCCCTTATGTTCTCCGGTTTGGTATCCATGCAGAGCCCAATGGTGTTGTCACGGGTGTGACACAGAACCTGCCTCTCTTGTGTTCCGTTGCCGCAGGTGACAGAGCACTGAAACACATAGATACAGATCAATATATACATAACTTTTCTTATTCTAGTAAACTCCCTCTCTCTAAAATAGACACAGAATGGGTCTGTGGGGAGAGGGTGTGACAGCAGTATTTTCTGAATTGTTATGAAGTATTTTTTTGAAGGAATTTCGGCAGAATGCAAATCCCAAAAGGGGGATATCAAAGCACATAGCGAGTGTCTCATACACTGAGCGAACTTCATAAATCACTGCATGTGACCAGTGAATGTCATTCTGAAATGGATGGCTTACTCTGATGTTTTATCAAAAGTTTCAAGTCTGTGGATATAAACAAGTCAGTCAAACAAATCAAACCTTTTCTGCCTATTTGAGAGGTTCCCCAGTTGTCTGTGCTCTCGAATACTCTCTTGTATGGCAGGGGGTAACTGGGAATTTTTGTCTCTATTAAAGAATCACTGGGAGGAGAATCCAAACCTACAGAATCTAGCCATTCACTAGAAATAATTTGGCAAATAACATTTGCTCCAGTCCCAGAGCAATATCACTCACCAAATACCAAGGTGCCTTCCAGCTCAACGGCATATTGTAAAGGAAAATCTGTTAGCCTCCTGAATATTCAGTGGAAGGCAGAAATTGTGCTACACTCTAGTTTTTAGAAGAACTTACTAAAATAATACATTTGGGAGTGACTGAGAAGTTTCTCAGACTATACTATACTATACTTCACCATACATACATAGCTTACATGTGACTTATTCAGCAGACTGTGTTTGGTAAAGTGATTGGTAGTGACATTCACTCCACTCGAGGAATATCTTGTGGCAGGACTCACCCTATATAAGGGAGAAGGGGGACGGAACCCGGGTTTATCCCCTAATAGACAAAATAGATGCACTTCCTACTTGCCTAAATGTGAGGTTAGCCAGTCAATATCAGTGCTTCATTCCTATATTTCCCTTTATTTTTCATCGGGCAGAACTCACACCTGCATTCAAAGGATTCAATAGCTTTTGTTGATAATATGAATCCTTTGAATCTCCTGCAGACGCACCTTGGTATTATATGCATGAATTCACAGACAATAACGCACAGAAACAGCATGAGCTCTCACCTGGGACCAGGGCCCCACTCTCCAGTTGGCGGGACAGAGGTGTCGGTTACAGGGCCGGCGGGCCTCGGGCCTCTCATTGTTACAGTGCTTGCTGTGGATCGAGCGGTTGGTGCCGTCGTATAGAGGCTGGATGCAGCGCACTGAGCGCATCTGGTACCCCATCTTCCCGCAGGACTTACTGCAGGCCTCCCACTCGCCTGTCACCCATCTGAAAGGAATGGAAACACACACACACACGCACACACCCATCATGGTATTGGCTATCACCCTTCCATTACCGATATAACGCCACATGCCTCACTCCGTCAAACACCACACTGAAATATAGCTAATAGATTGAAAGCTAGCATGCATGTGGGGTATAAGGGTATAAAACTGTGAACAGGATGTGTCAGTAAGATTTAAAAAAAAAAAAAATCAGTCAATAAATCATTCAGACCTCTTCTTATTTTAGCTCTGTATCAGGATTCCATGCAGGCATTATTTTATAAGCCAATGGGGTCAAACCAATGGCTAAACTGGGTTGTTTGCTTTGGGTTTTGTTGCTTACTTAATACTTATTTCTTGTGATGCCTACTCTGGACTTGCTATTTGCCCATAAACTTGTTGAGGACATGGGGAGGAGAGCGGCAGATTGACACAAACAAAACTAGGAGAGAATCCGGCCAGTGTGGGGAGGGTCTGACCAGGGACGCACATGGGCTGAGAGCACTCCTTCTCGTTACAATCCCGACTGATGGCTTGGGGCTTCTTTAAGTTTTCACAGTAGGTGCGGTGAACCATTTTGCCGTCAGACTTCTTCCTGCATCCATACCTTGTGTACTGGATACCTTTAAATGAAAGAACACACTCACACACGATGTCTAATACCTAATATCAGAACATCAGTAAGCTAGGGTTAGGTGTAGGGTTTGTTGCTCATGGTTTGCACAGCCAGTCAACACTATGGTAAAATACATGCAACTATTACTTCCAACTATTACAAAACCAGCTAATACGACCCCCTTAATCTCCCGTAATGGGTGGAGACCTCAACCCCCCCAATGTTCCAGCCAAAGTTACACCCTTGCAGTCACTGCAGTACTTTCAGAAACCGCCCAAAACACCCATGTAACTCGACCACCACCCCACCTTATTTGGCTAATTCATAACCCACTGAGTTATTTAACAAATAAAGTTAGTTAATTAATTGAGCTGGTAGAGAAATTTAAGGAATGCACAGAGAGGAGAAGTTTGGGTCCCAAAGCAGAGTTTTTATTTATCTATCCAAGATATCATTAACTTCTGGCCGAAGAGATGAAATTCCCCTTGATTTTTTATCGGATTTCCGTTAATTTGCATCTTTATTGATAATGTTAATTTTTGTTTTTTTTTCTGTGGGAATACACAATCGCTACCAAGGTAAGCAGCCTTCCACATTTTCCTCGACTGTCTAAAACCTTCGCATTGTACCACACACTAACAAGAGGGCAGCCCATCCCTCCCCGGAAAGGGCTCACCTCCTCCGCAAGGCTTTGAGCACTGTGACCATTTCTTCAACGCCCACTCATACAGGTCCCAGTCCTCCAAGAGTCCATTGTTCTCAAAGGGCGGCTGCAGGTCCTGGTGGATGATGTACTTGTAGGACAGGGAGACCTTGGCCTCGCCATGCATTTGCATCTGTGCGGGTTGAGAAAGTGCCCAGAAAGTGACCGTTCGGCATAACGCCGGGACGCCCTGCTGCTCCGCAGAGATCACTGACCTGCTCCATGTGCTTCCCTCTGCCCACACAATTAGAATGGATCCAGTCCAGATTGTAATTACCTTACACCACAGTGTAATACACAGAAAAGGCTGCCTTTCCTACTCACAGGAAACCGGATTCTACTCTATATTAATGCACCATCTGTTTGCTAATATTATATCCAAAGTAATGTACATATTTTACTATCTAATAGAGAATGCAGTATATTTGAAAGCAGTTCAGGCTAACTAACTTGCTCAGTGACACAATGGTACAGCAAAAATGCCCCTAAACCAACTCTGTGGGTCAGCTTGATTTCCCATTTTATACTCATCATATACCTAAATGTGGACAAACAACAAAATGGGGAGTTAGCGAGTTAGCGAGGTTGTCTGTTCGTCTGTGAGGCTCACCATGACGAGGACCCCGTATCCCAGTGGGCCGTCAGTCTGGATGGTCTCCTTATCGTCGTCGTTCAGGTATTCCCATTCCACTCCTTTTTCGATGACCATCTGAGATTCGGGGAACTCCTCCTCACCATTCAGGAAGAAGTTCCCAGTTGCCTGGTTCTTTAGCACTGTGGACATTTTAGAACACTAATCACCACCGAGCCCCAAGCACACGTAACTCTATGTAGTCCTATTCTGTAAGCCCCCAAAACAGTGCTTCCCCTAGAATGACCTCCCTCAGAGCCCATGGGCAGCTTAAGAGGAATGGCAGTGAGGTGGATATCTTGGAAAGGGCTGTTGGAGAGAACAGGCAGCTGTTGACTCCATGGAAAATGGGGCCTGGACTTTCCACCCCAGAGCGATGCATCTGCATGCCGGTCCCATGGAGTCTCTGCTGGCCTACCCAGGATGTGTGGTGTCCCCTTGGATTCTTGGATAAGGAGATGCCTAGTCCCCCGGGGGATTTCAAGCATTTTGATGAGACCTGGAAAGAAAACAGAGGAAAGCAACGTTTACAAAAGGATACCTCAGTTTGACAGAGGGCTGAGGCACAAGCAGCACACCCGGATTTATTAGCATTTAAACGGTGGCTATGGTGCTTTTTCAGGTTTCAACTTCATCTTGTGTTGCTGTAACGAAGGTAAGAAGGTATGCCGTCTTTTTCATGGCCGATGGTCACCAGTTTTCTGATCATATGCGAAAACTCATCACAGAGCTTCAGAACACTGCAGATACAGCCATTACTAAGAACTGCAGACAGGAATCAGACGTTAAACCGGAAAGTTTGACTGACAATCCTTAGGGACTTTGGTACCGAGGTACTCATATGGAAACATTTTAAACCTGGAACCTTAGTTCCATTCTTGTATATAAACCAATTTAACAGTTGAGGGCGCTCTGAATCTTAAAGAAAACACAGATTAGTTCGTCCCACGTCACCATCACACACAATCCGGGGAAGCCAGGGAAAGCAAACAGATGTATTTAAATCGTTTCTGCCTCTTCTGATCTGCGTCCCGGC
The DNA here is from genome assembly GCF_023856365.1 of Brienomyrus brachyistius. NCBI lineage: Eukaryota > Metazoa > Chordata > Actinopteri > Osteoglossiformes > Mormyridae > Brienomyrus > Brienomyrus brachyistius. The sequence goes on from NC_064542.1 coordinate 20,820,140, forward strand.
GCCGAGGTTTTCTGTTACATAATTTGTATCTAACAGCCAGCAAATAAAATGCCTGTATTTAAGGAGAATAATAAATGGAGGATGGTTCATGCCGTCTGTCGGGGTTTTTTCTTTGAGGTCTGTTTGGGCTGGCAGTGCATTCGAAGGGAGCAAGTGAGGTAATGGGGGGGGGGGGGGCGGGGGGAGGTTATAGATCTCCATACAATAGATCTCCCTTCTGCTGCCCAGTAGTGACAATGTATGGGGGGCTGTCCATACCATCCAATACCAGCCATGAGATAGAACACTGAGACTGCATGGCAGGCAGAGAGTGGGCACTCATTAACACGGGAGGGGGCGCCAGGGAAACAGCACACAGTGTACGTGGCTCCATGATATGAGGGATAGTGTGCAAGAGATGGCAACTAAACAACAAAACAAACAGTGACTTATGAATAGGCGGAGGGGGGGCATACCATGCTTCTTGGCACTCCGGGTGAAGTTCCCCTTGATGGTCTTACACTTGGAGTTGTCCCCCCCACAGGCTCCGCACCTGTCCTCCTGCTCAGTGGACCCGATCATATAGTCACAGCCCACTTTCTGTAGTCAGAGACACCAGTTGCATGGTTAGGGTTGGCTGCAGGGCTGGGGGAGAGGGGTACAAGGCGGCCGCGAGGCTGGGGGTAGACGAGTGCGGGCCGGCCGCGAGGCTGGGGGAAGACGAGTGCGGGCCGGCCGCGGGGCTGGGGGAAGACGAGTGCGGGCCGGCCGCGGGGCTGGGGGTAGACGAGTGCGGGCCGGCCGCGGGGCTGGGGTTAGAGGAGTGCGGGCCGGCCGCGAGGCTGGGGGTAGACGAGTGCGGGCCGGCCGCGAGGCTGGGGGAAGACGAGTGCGGGCCGGCCGCGAGGCTGGGGGAAGACGAGTGCGGGCCGGCCGCGGGGCTGGGGGAAGACGAGTGCGGGCCGGCCGCGAGGCTGGGGGAAGACGAGTGCGGGCCGGCCGCGGGGCTGGGGGAAGACGAGTGCGGGCCGGCCGCGAGGCTGGGGGAAGATGAGTGCGGGCCGGCCGCGGGGCTGGGGGAAGACGAGTGCGGGCCGGCCGCGGGGCTGGGGGAAGAGGGGTACAAGGCGGCCGCAGGGCTGGGGGAAGATGAGTGGAAAACAGCAAAATAACCACACGACACCATAAAGGTCGACAGTGAGTTCAGTCGTTTTTGATGATCTGTGCTTACATGCACTTACACATAAATGAGGTATTGTTTTACAGAATGGCGCAGGGATGGCAGGTTCACTTGTTCATGATGCCAACGTGTCTCCACAGATAATTCCCCAACAGCTTACAAGTATGGGTCCTCAAGCTGGATACCCGACAGTAAATCTCCTTGAGCTAAAGGGCAGACGTCATTGACCCTTCTAAACAAACGTCTGTCTTAATAAAGTGTTAAAAAAACTGTGTCTACATTCACAGTATACCATCCCCTCAAGCTCCTAATTGTTTTTACAAATGGTTATGGCAAATTTTAAACATTGCTCAAAACATGTTTTATTTAAAAGTGGTATTTTAATGAGCAGACTTATGAAATAGCATACTTCACTTAAAATACGCAATCCCTAGGCAGCGCAAATAAGAAATGGTTGCTAGACAACGGAAAACATGTCTCAGAGGAGCTGGCCAGCATGGGAACAGCCACACTAGCTGACAAACTACTAACTGCGTAATGACACTCTGAAATTCTCTCTTAACTGTGTAAGAATGAACGAACTGTTGCATTTTGCCGAGATCCCAGGACAATGGTGATATCTGGCCAGACTTTCTTCTCTGATTAGCTGGTGGAACGCTTGTGAGAGTCCTTGTTGTTTGCACCCCCCTTTCCTCCATATTGTAACCTTTTTCCACTGCAGATGGTTCTCCAGTTCTCTCCTACTCATGGATATCATTATGCTCCCCAGCAAAACACACACATCAGGTCATTTCTGTACAAGGACTGTGGAGGATGTAATTTAAATAAGCGGAGGCAACCGTCAGTTGTGGTATATATACTCTTATCTCACACATGGCTGGAACTCAGTGAGGAGGGACCTGAAGCATCTCCATGATTCGGAATAATTAACAGCAGCACTGAGTGTCCACTTACAGGATAAATGGATGCAAAAATGAATCTGAGAAGCCCATGGGCCTCACACTTCCAGGGTTGGGGGTTCAAGTCTCACTTCTGCTCACTGTGTGTCGAGTGTGCACGTTCTCCATGTGCCGTTCCAGTTCCCCCCATCAACTCCAGTTTCCTCCTACAGTACAAGACGTGTGGTTTAGCTGAGCTGGAGCCTCTAAAGTGCGTGTAGTGTGTCACTGAGTTTTAGTGTGTGCCCTGCCGTGGCCTGGCATCCTGCCCTGGGTGTGCCCCTGCCTTGTGCCCTGTGTTTTCCTGGCACCAGGTTCAATGTCACCATGTACCAGTCAAGCAGTTATGGATGATGCAGGGACGTATGAATGAGCTGCTGTATCTGCTGCCCCTAATTTACCGTCCATGATATAACGCAGACCTGCTACTCACCACACAGTCTCCACGCACGCAAACGCTGTAGGGGTCCCTGTACGAGCAGCGAGTCCCATCATGGACCATCCTCTGCATGTTCACCACGTCCCGCGTCTCCCTGGACTGGCAGTACAGATGGCATCGTTCCTTGGCTGGTGAGGGGAGGGGGGGGGGGGGGTATGCAAACAGGGGAACCCAAATAGTGAGCTGTCATTGGCTGGTGCGGGGAGGGGGGGGGAGGGTAGTATATAAACAGGGAAGCCCACATGGTGAGCTGTCATGGACTTCAATCCACAGAATAATTTTCACAGCTGATGGTTGCTGCTCTATTAAATCGTGCTTGTGAAGACGAAAGCACATACACGGTTTGTGTGGCATTGCTTCAAAATGGTAATCTAATAGCTATTTAGATTATATTTACAGGTAGCTGGAACTTAAAAATACGGTAACTTTACTTCAAAATGTTTTTTTTTATTAGATATTAATTTTTTACTCCTTAATGGAACATTTATCTAGATTTAACCAATTAAGAGTCAATATACTGTTTGGTAAGAGAGTCAAGCTTGATGGACAGATTCTATTGGTTGAATGGGGGGGGGGGGGGGGGTAGCTGAAAAGCTAATGAACCCGATCTGTTTAGAGTATCAGCATTTGCCTGTACATTTGTAGGGGGAGGGGGGTTACACATTCTCAGTGGGATGCATGGCAGGATCTTGCAGACCAGCTGGAGTATAGATCCAGGGAGGGAAAGCACCTCACTGCCTCTCTCACCTGGGAGTACACAGCCATCCCTTGATCACTACATGGTGTCTAGTCTGAGATCACAGAGGAGACCTCTCTGTTTGTTCTTGTGTAACACGCCGGGTTTCCCCTCTGTCTCTGTTTGTTCTTGTGTAACAGGCCGGGTTTCCTCTCTGTTTGTTCTTGTGTAACAGGCCGGGTTTCCTCTCTGTTTGTTCTTGTGTAACAGGCCGGGTTTCCTCTCTGTTTGTTCTTGTGTAACAGGCCGGGTTTCCTCTCTGTTTGTTCTTGTGTAACAGGCCGGGTTTCCTCTCTGTTTGTTCTTGTGTAACAGGCCGGGTTTCCTCTCTGTTTGTTCTTGTGTAACAGGCCGGGTTTCCTCTCTGTTTGTTCTTGTGTAACACGCCGGGTTTCCTCTCTGTTTGTTCTTGTGTAACAGGCCGGGTTTCCTCTCTGTTTGTTCTTGTGTAACAGGCCGGGTTTCCTCTCTGTTTGTTCTTGTGTAACAGGCCGGGTTTCCTCTCTGTTTGTTCTTGTGTAACACGCCGGGTTTCCCCTCTGTCTCTGTTTGTTCTTGTGTAACAGGCCGGGTTTCCCCTCTGTCTCTGTTTGTTCTTGTGTAACAGGCCGGGTTTCCTCTCTGTTTGTTCTTGTGTAACAGGCCGGGTTTCCTCTCTGTTTGTTCTTGTGTAACAGGCCGGGTTTCCTCTCTGTTTGTTCTTGTGTAACACGCCGGGTTTCCTCTCTGTTTGTTCTTGTGTAACAGGCCGGGTTTCCTCTCTGTTTGTTCTTGTGTAACAGGCCGGGTTTCCTCTCTGTTTGTTCTTGTGTAACAGGCCGGGTTTCCTCTCTGTTTGTTCTTGTGTAACAGGCCGGGTTTCCTCTCTGTTTGTTCTTGTGTAACAGGCCGGGTTTCCTCTCTGTTTGTTCTTGTGTAACAGGCCGGGTTTCCTCTCTGTTTGTTCTTGTGTAACAGGCCGGGTTTCCTCTCTGTTTGTTCTTGTGTAACAGGCCGGGTTTCCTCTCTGTTTGTTCTTGTGTAACAGGCCGGGTTTCCTCTCTGTTTGTTCTTGTGTAACACGCCGGGTTTCCTCTCTGTCTCTGTTTGTTCTTGTATAACAGGGTAGGTTTCCCCTCTCTCTCAGTTACTGTGTCACAGGCTGGTTTCCTCTCCATCTCTCTGTGTTCATGTGTAATGGGCCAGGTTTCTCCTTCCTCCCTTTCTCTCTCTCTCTCTCTCTCTCTCTGCCAGAATGACTGCTGAGAGTGGGTGGAGTATGTGAGAGTACGCATTAACCACCTGTGGCTGGTGCGAGACTTCCGTGTTTTTTCCAACTTTTGCGTTTTCTGTGTTTCGACGATTGGTGTTCCTATGTGCTGCACAGTTATGCTTTCTTGTTTACTGCGACAGCATCCCATTTTGATGGGCGTGAGTTCTTTCGCTGCGGCACAGGGTCAGGTGTGAGACTGATCCCAAGGTAACTGTAGAGGACATCTTATTAGGTGCGGGAGAGCAGATGCGATAGTATTGTGTGAGCATTGCGTATGAATCTGGTAGTGGTAGAAATTGCATAGGACCTTTCCTGTTTTACTAGGGTCACCAGCAGGTCATTATGACTTTGATTGACCTGACGCCGGACATTTCTTTTAGGGTTCTTTGTGAGGGTAGGTCACACATGCTATATGCTAGTATGGGCAATTTGCGGTGTTTTAGGGGGGAGTCGTGGTCATAAGAGGATCATTTGTCTGCACAGGACGTGCCTACAAACATGTGGCACATATTGATCCTTCTGTGGAGGGGGGGGGACTGCCATTTTGTGAACAAGATGAAATTTTGGCGCATTTTATTTTTGCGGTGTGCAAGGCTTGGGACCGCATTCCTGCGCTGAAGGAGTGGTTTGGTGGGTTTGGGGCAGATTTCTGTGATAGTTTGCTTATTTATGGTTCAAGATGTGGGGAGCATGAGAAGGGTAAATTGTGAATGTTATGCTTTTTGGCGGTTCGGCTGACTTGGAAGAATACGCTGAGAGGGGCTGGATCGATGGACCCTACGTTCGTACTGGTGGGGTGGCAGTGATGAGACCTAGGGAGCAGCAAACATACTCTTTATTGACCCACGCACTGCAGGATTTCTCGACTGTATGGGGACAAGGGGTCAAGGTGAGGTGTCGCGTGAACTTGGTCAGGGCCTTGTGTTAAAATTGTGACGGTGCATGGCATTTCTGGCTTTCGTGGATTTGTGCAAAGTGTTTTTCTTGCGAGTATTTCACTGGTGTTGTTTGTGCTTTTGGGACAATAAAAGGATTTTAAAAGTCAAAGTCCCTATCAATAACAGGATGGGTTTGAGACGTCAGGCTCTATGGACAGACTTAGCCTCAAATGTTCCGATCAGTCGCGATAGCCTGAAGCTTCAGAGAATCTATTTGCGAAATAATAGCATGAGCATCAGCTAAAAATGGATTATTTGAAAGGCTGGTAGCTATTGGTATTTGAGGACTTTCACAAAGATGGATGGTTTGTGCAACAAGACAGACATTTTCCAACAGTACAGATGGTGTTATGGATATTCAGCGGTTAGAGTCCAGCGTGATGGACAGGGTGTGACGGACTTTCAGGTGATTATATTTCTCTCTGCCGCGTGTCACCTCACATATTTAAACCCCCTGGCATTATGAGTATCAAGACACTCGGGCAAGGAATCAGATTTGTCAAGCTACTTAATTCCTTAATAGTTTAATTAAGTTGATTACAGTGACAGTCAGCAGATGTGGTGGGAAAGTAAGGAAGAAGAGCAGACACTTGAGCTCTGGTGGAGGAAGGGATGACTGGGAATGAAGGATGGTGGCCTCTCTACCCAGCCGGTCTCATCGGAGTCGCTGAGGAGCCCTCCTTTGGACTCACTTGCACTCTTCCTGTCATACTTTACTTCTGCTGCTCGGAACCTCACACCAATGGTCACAGTATGAAACACACCAAGGCAAGCTAAGCTACCAGCTCTTAGCCACCACATGACCACTGCTGCTGGGACAAACATTACAGAAAAACGACAGCGGTCATCCCATGTAGGCCCTACTCATCCCCATCCCATTCCAACACCAACTGCAGTGAAGAACCTCCCACAGCACTGCCTCTGTTCACTCAGGGTACTTACGGTCTGAGTGCTCGAAGGGCAGCCAGTGGTGCCTGCTGTTCTGGTACTCAAACTTGGGGTCCCACATCCGGCATTGTTCCTCTCTGAAGTCGCTCATGGGATTAGGGCACTCCTCCGTGTTACACAGCTGGAACTCGTAGTTTGGACCGAAGCAGGTGCGTCCTCCATTTGCTGGGCTGTGATTGGGAGGGGTCAGAAGAACCAGGGAGTGAGGGGGCGTCAGTATTGTCAAAGACTGGCTTTTTGCCGGCAAAAATAAGTAAAAGCTTAAATAGATAATCGCTGTAATCGTTGGGCCTGATTTCGTGCTTATTTGATTAACTTGTCAGATTTAAGGTAGCCCAGTTTAATACAAATGGAATTTATATTCGGTCACTTATGTTCAGCCCAGACTACCTTAACTTCGACAAATTATCCGGCTAAGTAAAAAATCCTGCTACATGATACAGGCCCCTCCTCACCCTCTGAAAGTTAAAGACATTTTTTTATGACTGGGTTAATAACTGTTACCCCAGGCAGTGCTAGACCCTATTTAGGGGGGAATTAGCGCCCATCGTTTCTCTCAGCCCCTATAAAAATGTTGTCATTCTTTCCCAGATCCATTGAAACCCCATAAATCTAGCATAGCACAGCAGCACACTCTTCTTTGAATCCTCCCTTTTGATTTACAATTGCTTGGCTTGAACTGAATCTCACCGAGACACTAGTGAGAAGCTTCCTGAAAACTTTGCTCTTTAGTTCACAGAGGGAATGAGGCGTCGGTGAGGCTGCAGAAACATCAACTAACCGTGACACTAGTTGTACGAAAGGCGTTGCATATGCATATTTTTAAATTACGTCTATTGTATTACACATATATGTTGTACAACCCAGAAAGCAGTTGAGCCTAATCACTTTAAATACATATATATATCTTTTTGACAAATATCCTACATTCGCATTGAGGGCTCAGCCCTTTAAAGGTCAAATCCTGGAATCATCCTCGATGGCTGGGTACACCCTGTGTCATGGAATTGTGCAGAACATGAGTTCTCCGATAACTGTCTAATATCTATATAAATAAGTGGTGAAAATCATGCCAAATGTTACGTAATATTTGGAGAAATACTGATAATTTACCAAAATATGCACTTTTCCCACTCTGCCACTTTATTACGCAAACCTGTGCAATAACACTGAAAACAGTAGTTTAATAAAGGTGGTTATTGCAAAAACATAAATTTATAACAATGTTTACTTAGAAATGACAGCAACATCTATGCCGTAATGATTCATACATAGCAGTTGCCATAAATAAAGAGCTTATTTACTGATGGGCAGATATGACCAAGAAAACTCTTTGATCCACTGTCTTGGTTAGATTATGAATTTCTGTGGGTATCGTATTTGTCGCTTATGCTTAGAATAACAACCCACAGCTTGCCCTTTGAAGAGAACTGAGACACAAATATGTTGCTTGATGATGCTCCACAGGTTCTCAGTGGGATTCAGTTTGGGTCAAAATGCTGGCTGCTCCATCAAACGGCAATTTCTGAAGCCTGATTTCATGAAGTACTCTTCACTCTTTCTGGCAGCATGCGATGGAATGTTGTGACGCATGACCGTCGTTTGTCATCTTAATTCCAGCGGCTTACATTTGTAGCGTGGCACAAAGGTGTTGTTTGGAAATTCAATATAAGCATCCGCAGTCAAATTTACACCTACAGGTACTTGCCAGTGACTAATCAGCTTGCCCCCAATTATTCCAGCCCAAAACATCACACCGCCACCTCCTTCCTGGCATTTCAATCTGAGAGGACGAGGTTTGTAATTTCTGACGCGAGCCTTGCTCCATCTGTCAGGTCAAGTGCCCATTGGTGAAGTATTTGAGGTCACTGGGTGGTCTCTCTTCAACGGAGGTTGAAAATCTGACCTGGCGCGTTTTCCAAAGTGGCGGAGCATCCTACACCTTGATGGTCATCTCACTTTAGTGAGGCCATCTCACTTTTGGTGAGGTCAAATATATCTTTACTCTTGGCTAAGAGCTTTTCTGCTAGCATTTGATTGATGAGGAAGAATTTACATTGTGAGATAATTTTAACGATCTCCTTAACTGACCTTTTCGATTCTTCCACGTAAGTCTTGATGATAAGAAGCAATTACAAGGGACAATCTGCAATCACCTAAGTTATTAATGATTTAATGCCTACCCCTCTACAGGTAAATACAGCTCTGGAAAAATTAAGAGACCAGAGCCAAATTTTCAGTTTTACTCATTTCTTAATTTATGGGCATGTGCCTGTGTAAAATACACATTATTTTTCTTTGCAAACTGTAGCCTGGCTCTTCCCTGCATCTCATCAATGAAGGGCTTCTTCCTTGCATTATGGGTCTTCAGCCTTACTTCTAGGAGCCTGTTATGTTCCCCTTCCTTTTTGAAGGTCACTTGAGGTCATCCTCAGAATTATGAGGCACTGCCGGATAAGTTGACGGTCACCTCTGACATTAGAAAGTTCCTTCTGCCCTCTCTCTGGCTAGATTTTCATTATTTCCAGCATCTACTGCTTCACTTTGCTTTTGTGTAATGCAGTCATAGAAACGTCGAGCCTGGTAGAAACCTGCCGTGCAGTGTAGCCTTCTGCCAGTAGATCCAAGATTAAACCAGGATTTAAAAATGCAGATTTAAAAAAAAAATAGAGTGGTAATTTTTTCCAGAGTATGTCATGCATCCTGTAGTGACCGAACGAACGACATCACGAGTGCAAGCGGCCGAAATGGGTTTCCTCCGCAGGGTGGCTGGGCTCTCCCTTAGAAAGAGGGTGAGGAGCTCAGTCATTCGGGAGGGACTCAGAGTAGAGCCGCTGCTCCTCCGCATTGAGAGGAGCCAGATGAGGTGGCTCGGGTATCTGATTAGGATGCTTCCTGGACACCTCCCTGGTGAGGTGTTCCGGGCATGTCCCACTGGGAGAAGGCCCCGGGGAAGACCCAGGACACGCTGGAGGGACTATGTCTCTCGGCTGGCCTGGGAACGCCTCGGAATTCCCCCGGAGGAGCTAGATTAAGTGGCCAGGGAGAGGGAAGTCTGGGTTTCCCTGCTGAGACTGCTGCCCCCGCAACCCGACCTCGGATTCAGCGGAAGATAATGGATGGATAGATGTCATGCATCCTGTAATATTTGCTTTGCTGACAAATATACACAACCTGCTTAATAGCATGGCCCAATTGTGGGGAAAATGCACAAGCGCATCAATGAAATTCTCACAGATGAAGCAGAGAACTGCCATCAGTGTCACTGCAAAGCAGAACAAAGTAAGAACTCCAAAAACCTTTCCGTAAAATAGCGTGACACATACTGTATGTGTCCCATTTGAAGTAAAAAAAAAATATGACATTACTGTAACTTTCATTACCTTTCAGAAGCTTGACTCTCATGACACCTTACAACTTTTGTCATGCAACTTTTAAGACTTTGGCTCCTTTAATTAGAAATGAGTTTTCTTTTTAAATTAACAGCTAGAAGTAAAGGTAGGCAGAACATAATGGCCTGTCATGGGAAGTGAAGAGTGCTCTGTCCTGAGATGTGACATTCGACCTGCCACTGGACCTTCTGTGCGACGGTTCCTGCACCAGCCACATACCTAAATATTTAACATTTAGCTGCCAGTCGAGTTCAGGTCATGGTTCAACCAGTCTAAATATTTCAAGGACTCCAATGCTTTTTGAGATCTCAACTGGAAATGAATCTTAAAGAATATTTTAAACCTAAAAAATATACCGCCATGTGTCTAATCATAAATTACCACCATACATTATATTTGCCTCAATTATTTAATAGTTGATAAGTATTAAACAGATTTGACATTTAAATCAGCATTTATAATGGCCCATGAAACCAGTTTAATTATGAATTGCCACCAGCAACGGGGGGGGGAGGGGGGGTGCTTGAGCACCTGCCCCATTTGCACAAGAAATTGAAAGTGCCACTCTTGTGTGTCCTAAGTGCTCCTTTGTGAATTTTACTGAGGAGAATCTCCATTGAGCTCGACGAACTTTACATGGCTCTTGAAAAGACTCTTTGGCCCTGACCAGCTCTCCAAGACCACTCAGGGCCACTACTGGCCTGCAGTGGCAGACAAAGGGCACCCCGAAGCCCAGCACTCACATTGGATTGTCGCATTCTCTGGTCCTGAATCTCACACCCCCTCCGCATGTTCGGGAGCAGGACCCAAACTTGCTCCACATGCCCCAGTTGCCGTCTTGCTTCAGGACGTCTGGTGTCAGCCAGATGCAGTGACCCTTGAAACAGTGCTGGGAGGTGGGAGAGACGCCGTTCCATTAGGTTATGTGCAGCAGGAGAACATCTCAGGTGGCTTAGGAGAAAACAGGACTGATTTAGAGTCACTGAGTGTAATTGCTGGGAAAGTGTGTCGCTGCAGATATGTCTATAAGCGTTTCCAGTGGGACTGGGCCATATTGCAAAACATTTAATTGTAATGATTTTTTCAAACGATATCGATAATTCTCACAATATTTCTTTACTTCACTGCCCCATATGTGCTTAAAATTCCCTTAGAATTGCCCGTAAATAAACTGAGATTATGAAAAAGGTGACAGACTGAATGGACTGCAAAGTGAAATCTAATTTTAATAAGTCATCCATAAATACATTTTTGTTGTAGGGCATAACACTAGAAAAATAGCAATAGTACTTTTTTTTCCCCAGTGACTGCCTCGCTGTTCGTTCCAGGGAAAGGGTTTGACTAGGGTTACATGATATGCCCTAAATATTATACAATATTTTCAGAGATTTTCATAATATCAATGTTTATCACAATATTCTAAAATTCATATGCAGAAAACAGAAATATGACAAATTGTTTTACTAATAGTTACAGAGAATGTGACAGGTACAATGATAAATTATGCCAAATTATAACTTGATGGAATTTCTGTAAAAAACAGCGCAGTATAACTGCTAATTATGCATGAAAACAAGTGTTTAGGCTGTATCGTGATATTAAAAATGATGACAATATCATAATCACCATACGATATTTTATCAATTTATTGCCCAGCCCTAGTTAGCAGAGAGCAGAAGTGTGTTATCATGGATGCGTGCAGCTGTTCACATAGGTCAGTGATAGTGTGGGAGAGAATAAGGTTAACTGCATATTTCAGCTTCAGCCTTGGGGGGGGGGGGGGGGGTACCTTCCCAGGTGCACACATGGTGCCATCGATGGGCGGGCCCTTCTTGGTCTTACAGAAGAATGGGTTGTCAGGGTGGCTGCACCACAGCTGTTTGCAGGGATCAAAGGTGCGGTACTGGAGGGAAGAGAGGCAGCCTTGTTCTCACACTGGCAGACCTAAGATGCACCCTGAGACCCATATTAACACGGCACTGGCACTGCGAAGTACGCAAGATCGACACCAGAGAGTGCTACAGGACTGGACAAAAATACAGGTATATCATACACAGAAACATCACAGTCTAACCCATTTGAACATACAACCACATGGCTCTGTTTCAGTAAGCTACAGGAAGCCAATGCATGCAGATGAGGAATGGAGAAGACTCTGGTATGGCGATACTGATATGGCTTCTTGGATGTACAATGGACAGTGAAGGGGCAATAAAACAGTGGACCAGGAGGAGGTCCATGCTAAAAGGGCCACCTACTCGCCTCTCCTTGGGATGAGGTCTCCCCTCAACCAGCAATACTGCTGGTGCACTGACTGGAGGTGTTCCACAAGTCTCACACCGGGACCGCCGCTCATAATGTCAGCTCAGGAAGCTGACCGACAAGAACTGCAGGATCCCAAAACCTCGGCACCTGAGAGTGCATCTACTGTATATGCCATCAACTCTGACCTACATATGTAGCCGTGTGGACCACTGGCTTGCATGAACAGGAATTCTGCCTTGAAAACAGCAGCTGATGAACTATGAGCTAGAGGCGTATAGTCATAATAGCTTGTGCACAGAATGAGGATGCAGCCCTAGGCGGCGCTGTGGAAGTGCCACAGTGTCTAGAATCCTGCAGAACGTGTGGCCAATGGCAATGGAAGTAACGGAAAACGAAATACGCAATGGAAGAAAACACTGAAAGAAAGAACGATAATATAGATATCGATAAGTAAAAAACAAGGGGGGGGGGGCCACAGCGTTCCGGAGGGTGTTGACTTACCTGTGTTCCTGATTGGCCCACCTTTTGCAGCTAAGAGAATGGTTTGACAAGAGAATAAAGCATAGCATTCCAACTGGCATTCTGCGCAAGGCACAAGAGTTTATCTAGAAGGTGCGTTCTGCCTCAGCTGTGATTGTCGCTCAGCTGTGTTCAGCCCCTCTGTGTTTACCCATCAACGCCCTGACAGTTACAGAAACAGCCCAGCTACATGCGTCTCTATGGGTTCTGTTCCTGTTTTTTGGGAAGGAGAAGGCGAACGCTGTGATGCAAATGTGTTTCTTGCTTTTTCCTCTCTTGTGCCATTGGACAGTGTATACATGCGACATTTAAAATTCCACGTGCTCATTCTCCATCGCCCCGTGCTGGATGGCTCCACAGTGCACCTCTCAGACCCTCATTAAAAGTTACGCACACATACCCCGAAGGCATACTTACATAGGTATTTATACATCTACAAATGTTTGGCCATAGATAGGTCTAGAATGAAGTACTAGGAAATTTAAAACATGCAATTAACATTCTTTGTATATCAATGTCATGCAGCCTTGTCAATGCAAGGGAGAAACTCTGTCGTTGTCTATAGGTTTAAATAGGTCAGTACACCATTTCGGATTAGACCACATATTGTTTACTGAATGAGGTGGAGTAAAAAAGAGGGGGTGGAGCTTTAAAGTCCACACCAGGTAGTGAGGGGGGGGGGGTGTTGGGGACTCACCGCGGTGCACATCATGTAGCCGGCACCAAAATCAAAGCGGCACTGCTCGTTCATAGAGTAATGGATCCCAGGCAGCCGTGGCAGCGATGGCCAGTCGTGGTCAAAGGGGTCATCGCGGAGACAGTCGTAGGAGCTGTTAGAAGGAGTGTGAGCTACGTTTTAGCTGCAGGCCACCAGCAAACCAGTTTCAGTGATTCAGTCAGCTCTACTGCATAACAAACTGGATCAGTAACAGAAAGGCTAATGGTTTGAGGCTGGACTGAATGTACAAAGTACATAATATGTTGCGGTAAATGTTTAGCTGAATGTAAATGATAAAATAACTAAGAAAAAAATTAACTTGGCTACCACTAGGGGTAGCATTACAGAAGAGGTGAAAGATTGAAGAATTTTGGTGAATACAGAAAATAAGACAAAGTTATGGGAGACAGAGAAAGGATGTGGATAAAAAAGGAGGGTTTTATATGACAGATGTGGGGTGAGGGGTTAATATACTAGAGAAGGGGCGTGACTTAAAGTGAGGGGTTAATATACTAGAGAAGGGGCGTGGCTTAAAGTGAGGAGTTACTATACTAGAGAAGGGGCGTGGCTCACAGTGAGGGGTTAATATACTAGAAAAGGGGCGTGGCTTAAAGTGAGGGGTTAATACACTAGAGAAGGGGTGTGGCTTAAAGTGGGGTTACTATACTAGAGAAGGGGCGTGGCTTAAAGTGGGGTTAATATACTAGAGAAGGGGTGTGACTTAAAGTGAGGGGTTAATATACTAGAGAAGGGGCGTGGCTTAAAGTGAGGAGTTACTATACTAGAGAAGGGGCGTGGCTCACAGTGAGGGGTTAATATACTAGAAAAGGGGCGTGGCTTAAAGTGAGGGGTTAATACACTAGAGAAGGGGTGTGGCTTAAAGTGGGGTTACTATACTAGAGAAGGGGCGTGGCTTAAAGTGGGGTTAATATACTAGAGAAGGGGTGTGGTTTAAAGTGAGGGGTTACTATACTAGAGAAGGGGCGTGGCTTAAAGTGAGGGGTTAATATACTAGAGAAGGGGCGTGGCTTAAAGTGAGGGGTTAATATACTAGAGAAGGGGTGTTGCCTAAAAGGAGGGACTCGGGATTGACTCACTGCAGGTAGCGGCCGAGCTCCTGCTGGCTGCAGCGGGACCAGTGGAAGCGGTGGAAGGCAGCTTGCACCAGTGGGGCCATTATGCTCCCCATGTGCACCTCATCCCCACAACGGTTCCCCTGGCCATCGTGCTCCATGCCCAGCCTGTGATGGGGACAAACAACGTGTGTATCTGCATCTGTCTCCAGGGAAATGTATGATGCTGTGTATAGACATGACACACTGGACATACATGTGTGAATGCCAAACGTATAGCAAGTATGTATATTTCTCTGTGTAAATTAATATGCAGGTATTATTTCTCAAAATTCTGAGGAAAGATCCCCGGAGAAATAGTTACCAATAAACTTTGGGGCATCTGGTCAGAACAAATGCATTTTATTTGTTATGAGTTTCCATTTTTCTTTTCTTTTTGGCTGGGGGATGGTAATAATTAATAACATGTTGGTAATCCGCCTACAGACAGCAATGCAAACGTGTGTGTGTGTGTGAGTGAGTGTGCTTCTTGGAGAAATGACAGAATTCCATGACACTCACACATGCCCGGTCTCGTGTGCCACGACAAAGGCGGAGGAGAAGCCATCCTCGTGGTTTAGGGTACAGCTCCGAACAGGGTGGCACATGCCAGTAACGGGGGCATACCCTGAGAGAGGGAGGAACGTGGGGTGAGGTGTGGTTGGGGGCCAGTGCTGATTCTGATGTCTGAGAACAAACAGGGCACTGGCATGCTAGCATGCTACCATGTCCATCATTATTATTAAGCATTATCATCGTCATCACTGTCATCAATCAAAATCGCCATCGCCATCATCATCATCATCATCATCATCATCATCATCATCACTCTCATCATCAATATCATCATCAATCATCATCATCATCATCACTCTCATCATCAATATCATCATCATCATCATCACTCTCATCATCAATATCATCATCAATCATCATCATCATCATCATCATCACTCTCATCATCAATATCATCATCATCATCATCACTCTCATCATCAATATCATCATCAATCATCATCATCATCATCACTCTCATCATCAATATCATCATCAATCATCATCATCATTCTCATCATCATCATCACTCTCATCATCATCATCATCGCCATCATTACTCTCGTCATCATCCATCATCATTATCACCACCCTTATCATCATCACTCTCATCACCATCATCATCAGCTTCATCACGATCATCATTAACATATTTCTTGTATCCTTTTGCAAGCCTAGTGTGCTTATCAATGCTCTTACCCCGACATGCTACTAACAACCCCCCTGTGATGCTTTTTAAAAGCCTCTGAGGTAGCTGCTGCATAAAGGTGCATGAGGCTCTCACACCTGCATCTATGTGTGGCCACCTAATGGGGGTGGGGGATTTGCATGCACATCCTACCCTGCATGCCCGTGGGGCCGAACTCCTGGCGGGTAAGGAAGATGGCGTGGTCGTGGTACTCGGCGTCGCCCGTGTCCTGCTTCTGTTGCATGAAGGCCCAGCGGCAGACATTCTCCAGGCTCTGAGACGGGTTCCCCAGCTCGATCAGGCTCTTAGACTGGACAGTGGGAAGACATCCCATCACCAAGTGACACCAGGCTGGCGTAACCGGGCAAACAGACCCGTCTGTGGCATTGCGTCATTGCTGAACGATAAACGAATGGTGGGGTCATTTCTGTTTCAAACGAAAACGTCTATGGTATTAGCAAATAAAAGGAAACAGCTGCAGAAAGAGAATGTTGCTTCTGGATGGGCCAGGAATGCTACAGCGTGAGAGATGTCTTCCAGATGTTCGTCTGAAAAACTCCTTCCATCGCCAACTCTTAAGAAAACCGTTCAGATTAGCACATCCCTAATGCTAGTGCTGCCAATACTTGTACATTCCTGCCAGCAGGTGGTGCTGCTGCAGAGACAAACAGCCGTACGGTGGGCCGTGGATGTCAGTGGGGCCCAGACGCCCTGACACAAACACACTCTGGCATTTGTGTATTCCCTCCCGCCCGCTCGCAGACAAACACAAAAACAAACAGATGCACATACAAATCAACTGTTCCCCTGCCACAAGAAAATGTATTAAATTTAAAATAAAAAAATGTTTTTACTGGCAGGAAGCATATTTGGTAAATATTGCCAATGCATAAATATTAAGAACTACTCTGGACACAAACATAAATACTTATTCATCTGTCTTTGTCACACAAACACACAGGTGTACTTTGGTGTATTTTCCAAGATGCTGAGAGCACCATCATGCTAATCCCCGCAGCTGACGTGAAGCGAGGTCGTCGCGACCAGATGTACAGGTTCTCCCCAGTGTAAAAATGATGTAAGAGGTGCTTGCGGTCGCGGTACTAATAGACAAGCTGTTGGCGGACTATGATGTTGCCAAGGTGATTGAGGGTGATGGACAGCCAAGTCCAGGGTGGCATGCAGATTGGGGGCAGGCAAGGGCTGCAGGGTGGGGAGGTGTCTGTGCCCTTGGGAACAAGCTGATTGGCCTGTCAGGGATGCTTGCAGCTTCCCCTTTTAGCATGGTATGTGCCAGGTGTCAGTGTGCTGTAATATTACCCACAATCCTCTACAGCTGTTCACAGACTAGCTCCCACACAGCAGACCCAGTGGTCCTCCACACACTGAGAGTGGTCTTTCTGGTGAATTGTATTCCAAAAAAAAAAACAAAAAACAAATGGAGTTGCATGAACTTGCAAGGCTTGCATGCAAAACTGCCGATGGTATCTACTGTATATATACTGAACAAAAATATAAACGCAACACTCTTGTTTCTGCTCCCATTTTTCATGAGATGGACTTAAAGACCTACAATTCATTCCAGATACACAATATTACCATTTCTCTCAAACATTTCTCACAAATCAGTCTAAATGTGTGATAGTGAGCACTTCTGCTTTGCTGAGATAATCCATCCCACCTCACAGGTGTGCCACATCAAGATGCTGATCTGACATCATGGGTAGTGCACAGGTGTACCTTATACTGCCCACAATAAAAGGCCACCCTGGAATGTGCAGTTTTTTGCTTTATTGGGGGTCTGGGGACTCAGAACCGGTCAGTATCTGGTGTGACCACCATTTGCCTCATGCAATGCAACACATCTTCTTCGCATAGAGTTTATCAGATTGTCAATTGTGGCCTGTGGAATGTTGGTCCACTCCTCTTCAATGGCTGTGCGAAGTTGTTGGATATTAGTGGGAACTGGTACACGCTGTCGTATACGCCGGTCAAGCACATCCCAAACATGCTCAACGGGTGACATGTCCGGTGAGTATGCTGGCCATGCAAGAACTGGGACATTTTCAGCTTCCAAGAACTGTGTACAGATCCTTGCAACATGGGGCCGTGCATTATCTGTCTGAGTGGCTGGTCTCAGACGATCTTGGAGGTGAACCTGCTGGATGTGGAGGTCCTGGGCTGGTGTGGTTACACGTGGTCTGCGGTTGTGAGGCCGGTTGGATGTACTGCCATATTCTCTGAAACGCCTTTGGAGACGGCTTATGGTTGAGAAATGAACATTCAATGCACGAGCAACAGATCTGGTTGACATTCCTGCTGTCAGCATGCCAATTGCACGCTCCCTCAATGCTTGTGGCATCTGTGGCATTTTGCTGTGAGACAAAACTGCACATTCCAGGGTGGCCTTTTATTGTGGGCAGTATAAGGTACACCTGTGCACTACCCATGATGTCAGATCAGCATCTTGATGTGGCACACCTGTGAGGTGGGATGGATTATCTCAGCAAAGCAGAAGTGCTCACTATCACTCATTTAGACTGATTTGTGAGAAATGTTTGAGAGAAATGGTAATATTGTGTATCTGGAATGAATTGTAGATCTTTAAGTCCATCTCATGAAAAATGGGAGCAAAAACAAAAGTGTTGCGTTTATATTTTTGTTCAGTGTATATACACACACACACATATCAGCAGTGGAGGCTCTCGTTTTCGGAGTCACAGCAAGAAGAGTCAAACAGACAAAATAATTCGCCTCAAGCACAGAATTATTAATGAACAAAGCGGGGATATCATTGATTGGATGACTTTATTGGGCTCTGTGGAATGTTCTGTTCTTTTTGGCTGACTGGGGGCACGCTGACTGCAAAACATCAGCATTCTGTTAGCTCTGGCACTGAACTGTAAAGGCGCGCGACATTAAAAACGCTCTCCTGGGATCCCCATGCTTTTAGTTCCCCTTTCACTCCAGTCCAATGGAACCGGAAGCTGTCAATCTCAGTGAGGAGCTGTGTGAGTGTGGAAGGAGGCGGAAGGACTTCGGATTGAGTATACGTGTTAAGCTCAAAAAGAACACTTTTTGATAACCTTGAATAAAGGTTGAAGAAATCACGTAATACAAGGGACGATTTAACATTGCAATTCTGGCCCCTGCGGTTGTCTGGGGACTGCTGACCTTTGGCGGTACTGCAGTGGAGGTACAAGGTCGAGCTGACATCCAATGGAGTGCCACCAAATACAACCCCTCCCTAACATGCCCACCTACCTTCCCATATCCAAGCATGATGATCCTCACCAGGACGACGTTGATCCGGGCGCCCAGTGACTGGTCATGGTAAATCTCATTCACCTGCAGGCACATGAGAGGAGAAGAACCGGCGTAAAAGAGAGGGCAGCATGGTCCTCATGTCATCTAGCAGATATTGGAAAGCTGACATTAGAACCACAAAGCTGCTGGTTCAAATAAAAAAAAAAACTTGTCCTGGAAGGGCTCAAGATCTAGTAGACTTAAAACATCTATAGATCTGAGCGGTGAGTCTAGACGGGTTCTAAATCTAGGAGGTGAATCTAGAATGGCTTCTGGAGAGGTTCTTCTGTACTTCCTTGCGTAAAAGAATGTTACAGACACAAAAATAGTATTTTCTCAAAACATCACGGTTCCCCTCATTCAAGTCCCTGCAAAGCTCAGACTTATCTGGTTCCCATCATGAGGTCAAACTGGGACCCCATGGGGACCCCAAACTAGCACAAGTGCTTGACGGAAGGACAGAGACCCACCCCCCAAATTCCACGCTGTCTGTGTGAAGAGGCACAAGCAAAGCGTATGCTGCTGTCACCCCCATAGATCTGTGATGTGTGGGGGGGGGGGGGTGGTCCTTGCAGGGCACGGAATGACCAAAGTGGTCAGATTAGATGCCTTTGCTTGTAGAGCGCTGTCACCCAATGAGTCTGCCATTACCTGGGAGCATCAGCTCAGCGATAGCATTGGTAACAAGGGGCTTCTGGCGGTGCGGCCTACTGAGACTGAGACTGAGACTGAGACTGTCGCCGCATCGTGCTGTGGCAGCAGTGGGTGACAATTACTGTCAAAATATTCTGCCAAATCCGTCTTATTCTTTCCTCTCCCTCATGTGCATATTTTATTTCTTTATTTTGCTTTCTTAGCCCTCCTCCATATGAAAGGAACAGCAAAGCTGGAAAAAATAAAAAATAAAACTTCAACTTGGCAGAAGTACAAGTTTTATCCATTGAGAAGCTCGCCGCCAACCCCAGTGTATTGCTCACTAAGTGATTTCCACGACGGCGGACGAGCAGTAATTTCTGGATATGAGAAACCTGCCTAGTTTAGCGAGTCGCAATGCCCGCTCCATGTCAGAGCTACTCCACCCAACATCCATCCAGCTTTCAACCGCTCATTCACTGCAGGTCGTGTTGAGCCTGGGGGGTCCCTGGGGGACACGGCAGGGGACAATCTGGGTAGGATGGCAGTGTAGGGCGCACACTCATGAACACAAGCCATCTGAGGCTGGGACCTCCACATACAGTACAGGGAGGAGGGAATCAAATCACGTTTCACACCTCCAACCCTCTAGCTTTGTTGATGTTCCTCACCATCAACATACAATGTTCACTGTGCTGCACAAGACCTGCTTGGCTTTCACCACATCTACCTGGTCAGCACACATACGACTTCTGTACACGTCTCTCATACCAGTGCTCCCGCTGTCATTGTCACTGTGCACCTATCCATCTCATCCTCCCCCCGACACTTCATTTAGCTTTTAAAAGCTGCAAGATACGCTGTCGTTATTCAGGATCCCGATCACTCATTGGTCAGATGTTTTCAAGGCCTCCCTAATTTGCTGCTCTTCTGCCCAATCGAATCCCAGCTGCCATTCTTCAGGCTGCATCTCTACTAGGGCTTCGACCGGAGTCTCTTTACCGATTTAACTATGGGAAACTGGCCCTGCTGAACCATGGGAACCTTCGGAGAAGAAAAAAAAGTGGGAAAAAAATCGAGTTAAGTGGCGCGACAGAGGTAGACAAATTGGTACAGGAGTTCAGACGGGGTGTCCTCGGTGTCTGTGCGAGCCAGTTAATGAGGCAGGGGGATGTAAACATAGGCCCCGATAATGAGATGGCTGACCAGCGCGCAACAGGGAGGGGTGGAGCAGCAGCCCGGCACTCTCGCTTATACACCCGCGGACAGCCAGAGAGAGACAATTCCACGTCCTCTTTGTTTTCATATCCTCGCTGAAGTTTCTTGGTCATTCTGTGGCGGAGCTAGTTGCTAGGCAACCACCAAACTTCAGGGGGAGGGGCTGCGGAGCTGTGGCTGCCACTCCCGTGCCCTAGGCTGACTTCCCAAGGACCAGTCGAGTTACTTCCTTTGGCTGCCGATGAGCTTCCAGAGGAAGTGCTTACAAAGCGGCCCAGGTCTGTTCGTCGGTTGTTTTGTTTACTTGACATCCATCTGCTTGACCTCAACCCCCCGCTGTTAACCTGGCACAGGAATCGGCTACAGAGGTTCTGGATGGGACCATGCAGAGCCCGGGGACCTGCCGGCTATTTCCAGTACATAAGAAGTCAAGCATGCTCCCCGATGGGGGTGGGTCGCAGGAGCAGAGGACGAGATGTGGGTCATCAGCTGAGAAGCTCCTGTGAAGTGATATCCGACCACTAGGAGGGCGGACTCGTGCTGTCACGGGGGGGGGTAACCCAATAGCCAATTAACATGCTGGTTTGCCGGCAACATGTACAGTAACCTGAAGAAGCACAGCCCCCTGCCCTCCATTTGTATTTCCGCTCCGCACCTAGGCTCCCCAAAGCAACCTCGCTCCCCCAGTGAACCTCTGTGCCGTTAGCTCTCCCCTGCCTCTGTTGCCCAGCTCCCCACATCACTCTATCCCTTCCTCTTGTCTCCCCTCCCTCCCTGACAGCCCTCTTCTTCCTTCCGCCGTCTGTCTCTCTGCCTCCTTTATTATTATTTTATTTCCTTTTTCGCCCGTGTGCTTTAATGACTAGAGCCACACAGCTCTCATTAGTGAGCTTACACCCCCCCCCCCCCGCTACCCCCACCCTCTCATCAGCGGTCTTCTGCAGGGGTCTGAGTGGCCATCATTATTTTGGTTCCACCCGACAGGTGACTAATGGAAGCCTAGAGGTTGGCGAGTCAGAAAGTCATTAATATCAGATTAATAATGCAAAGCGGTTCTGTGCTGCGGCTGATCCGCTGGGGGGGGGGGGGGGGGGGCGTGGAGGAGCCGCGGAAGCGAGAGAAGAGGGTGAAAATAGACAAAGAATCGGGAGGAATGATGTACATTAAGTCTAAAAGGTCACCAAGAAAGGTGCCTGTGAGCAGGGGCGTCGGAGGGGCACGGATGCCCCAGCAGATTCAGGGAGCCTAGAATTTAACAGGGGCCCTTGATTACGTTGGATTATAAAGAAGGCAGGGGGCCCCCAAGGTGACATTTTGTCAGGGGGCCCAGAAAGCCTAGCTGCTCCTGTGCCCCTTAGATTACCGGTGTAATATACACTTGCTCTCACCTTCAGACTGACAGGTGGGATACCCCTCAGACATGAATATCTCTTTAAGGACCTTAGATTTAAAGGGAAGTGCTACTACAGGAAGTGGATCCTTGATGGAGGAAAGTCAAATAGTAGAGTTTTGAGTCTGTATACGGGAGAATCATTTGGACAGCTTCTCCACTGTGTCATCTGTCTGGGTTTAGTGCTGCTGTTTCGTACCATCATTCTCGGTTGTCACTGTCACCCGTTCGTTCGTCATTGGACCTGTACACACACAATCAACCATTTATCCCCGCCGGATGACACTGCGCTCATTCTCTTCATCATTCGTGCAGCGCTTGTTCCCATTCCCTTTCCTGTGCTTAGAAAACACACAGGAAGAAAGCAGGCAGGAAGAACACTATGGTAATAAGAGGCAGAGGAAATGGATGAGAGAGAGATGGAGAAAGAGACAGACCTTCATTTGCAAAAATGACATCTAAGATTTCTATAAGGACAACGTGCAACAGGAAGTGCACAAGGTGTTGCTGTATATTGGAAATATATATATATATATATATATATATATATATATATATATATATATATATATATATATATATATGTGTGTATATATATGTGTGTATATATATATATATATATATATATATATAAAATGAATACAGAAGACAAAATGAGGCCACTGCAAGCACTGGAGAACAGTTACATTTGCAGAGAATCAATTATTACCCCTATCAAGGATTTAACAATTACTTTACAGGCCAAAGATCAGCAGGCTGGATTTTCACTGAGGGAGGGAGCAGCACTCTCAGACACTGTTACTCCTCTGCCCCCCATTTCCGCTCTCTGGCTCCGGTGGCGGGTGGGTATAGCCGTGAAGACGAACACATCGGGGAAGTTTCACTCTGGCTCGGGTGTTACTCAAGGCGGCAGCTTGCACACGCTATAAACATTCAATTAGAAAGTCAGACGGTGACCGCGCCAGGCGGATATTAACCTGCAATTGCATAATCCACGCGTCATGCTGCTCCTAAAGCTCAAACAGATTTTGAGAGTTAAACTGCAAAAGAAAACACTGACGAAATGAAATGTCATCTTGACACAGCATCGGGAGAATACTACTTCTTGCTTCCAATCAATCCATCCATCCGTCCATCTCAAGGGCGTAGATTTGCTTTCAACATTGTTAGGTAGCGAATCAGACTAATTCTGAGGTCCAGAGAGGCGGGAGGTGGCAGTAAGACAGTTTCTGATTTCCACTTCCAAAGACATGTTTCTTTGGGATACATTTGTTTTTGTGTAAATATGCATATATAATGACGACATGTGTTGTTGTATTGGATTACTAAGAACCAAAGGGGAAGGTCCTGAACATTTACTGGATGATTCCGGGGAACAGGGATCCATAGCAATTTCCTCTTGCTCCCTATAATGACTGTACCGCAATAAAGCTACTTTCCCTGAGCATAAATGCCTCAGGTGGAAGATGCTAAGATAGCTGTGGGAAAAATCTAACTGGGGCTGCTTTGTTTCCTGTTACATGCGAGAACGCGCCCGCCCTGCCCGCCCGCACACAGGAGACAGACTCCACAGATGGATCGAATCACCATTCTCTGCATCTTTGATGTTCTGCGGACAGGCCACGCTGCCACCCCCTGCTGCCCACACGCGGCCCAGGGTGACCCCACACTGACCCCTAGAAGATCAGCGAGGGAGTGCGGCTCAAGACTGAGTGTGGGAAACCAAAGTAAAGCGTTGTGACAGCAGCAATTGTGTGCAGGTCGTTTAATAACGTGCCTGACAGTGAGAAAGGGCACAGAAATGGAGAGATGCTTCTCCATTACTCAGAAAAAACGTGTGGCATTCACTCCTGGCACAGAGCACTATCTCCAAAACAGGAACTTGCTGATCTACCTGGTTTGTACTGTTACTACACCAATATTCTAGATACTACTCCTCTCGTCTGGTTCCTTACAAAGTAAAGCCGAATACCAATACCCTGGTTCCCAATCTATATTTCTGGTTACTTTTCTGTTACTCTTGTTACTACATTAATATTCTGGTGACTATTTGTTTTACTCAAATTACCATGCAGTTATTTTGCTCAGTGCACCGATTCCATGGTTGCTGTCTGGTGTTACTCTGGGTTAGTACACCAATGCTCTGACTGCTACACTGTCACTCTGGTTACTACAACTTTACTCTGTGGCCACACACCTAACCTAATGGAGAAGAAAAAAAAAAAAAAAACGTCTGAAATCATTTTATAAATATCACCACATTAATGCGTAACTCTATTAGCAACTGTACAGTGTTAGCTACGTGACTGCTAAAAGTGTCTGTCTCAATATAAATCTCACATGACACCTCGCACAAGCTGAGAACTCCTCAAATCGGCAGTCATTAGCATTAGCCTGGCGGATAACTGTGTATCTGTGTCCGACGCACTGATCTGTCCCTTGGCGTGTGTGAGCGTAACCTAATTTAGCTGGTGTCGCCTGTCACACTGTGTCACTCAGCTGTGAGTCACTGCACTGTGCCTAAGACCTCTGCCTCACTGGGCTTGGGGGCGGGGCCACGGGCCAGTGATTTCTCACTATCACACGTGATGGATTGAGCAGAGGTGCAGAGCACTACCCTCCAGACATGTCAGGGTACCAAGCACACTGCAGAAACAACTGATTATCCTTCTGAAAAAGATTTTGGATTTTTGTGTCTTTAAAATGTACTACGTGACAGACATTTTGGTTCGTCATTCCGCTGTTTAAAGCCACTATACTGTAATTTCAAACAAATTTGCTGCAGTCTTATATAAAGTAATGCGTTGTTTTCAATGCAGTGACTTCGGTATTTCTGTGGAAGATCACATAGCACACAAAATCTTGAGAAGCTTTGATTGGTCAGGAAATAACGCTTAAACCTTTACTATGTTGCTCTTTCTGAGTTCAAATGCAGACAGACATCAGTCAAGACGACTACAAAAGATGTTAGGAGTGGGTGCAGGGCTTGTCACTCTCAGTGCTCCCGGAATCTTGCATCACTTCAGATAGGTCGCATTGCCACACCCTGACAGCTGTGGTGCCCCCTCATAGGAGAAACACCCCCACGGGGCCCTGATGATGGGGCTCTTCCCCGATCATCTGGAAGCGGAGTGAGGCAGACCAGCCCTTCAACCTTCTGGAAGACCCAACCAGAAATTGAAGAGGTTCACCTTTACAGCCCAGCTTCATGTTTAAATCTACGAGAGGCTGTGCCGCATTCGTCGCTTCTCGAAGCCTCCCTTGTCTTCAAAAACAGCGGAGGAACAAAAATTCCAGGATTGCAGAAAAATGGGAAGCAGAATCACACCTGCTGTCTGTGAGTCTGTCTGTCTGTAAGACAGTGGGTCTGTCAGTCTGTCTATCAGCCATCTGCCTGTCTGTCTGCTTGTTGTCTGTCTGCCTGTCAGTCTATCTGTCTGCCTGTATGTCAGTTCATGTGTCTGTCTGTCTGTCAATCAGTCTGTCTGTCTCTCCTTCCAGGAGGAGTCTAATCCTAATGCGAGCAAAGTAAACTTTCAAGAAGAAAGACTTAGAGAGAAGAGCGTGGGAAGCGCTATATATTTCTGTTTATCTAGCTTTCAGTAATTTATTCTGAATGTGCTTTTTTTTTTGTTATAAAAAAAAACTTTTCTGAGGTTCAGTGAGCGTGAATGACAGCAATGGTTAGATTCAGCACCTCTGCTATACTAAGGGTGGTGGGGGGGGGGGGGGGGGGGGGGGGGGCGGCAATTTGACACGAAGAGACGCCGGACAAGGGCCCCTCATTCTCATGCAGTCGTGATCCATGACCCCAGAACCACCAATCCCCAGCCCGAAAATGGGAGCGTCAGCCCAGCCTTTCAACTGTGGCTTACCCCGCCTGCCCAGATGGAGGTCTTGGTGTATCAGTTTGGTTTTCTTTAAGCCAATCCCCAGCCAGCTACCTGTCACATCCCCCCCCCCCACATACCCCGGCCTCACGCGCACGACGGGTCACGCACTCAGATAGCCCTTGCTGCCACAAACACCACTGTCAATCTTTTGTCTGTTAGACTGTGTACTTCTGAAACAGGGGAGCATTTTCATCTGTGGAATGCAAAAACAAAAGAGGTGGAACACTGGCTCTTATTAAATTTCGCCACCATCTCAACCAGCAAAACCCTCCCCGCCCCTCCCCCCCCAGCTTCACCTTACAGCGGGAAAATGGTACGATCCAAGATGTTCTGCCGGAGATGTTCTGGCTGGCAGGAGCTCCGCGGAGCTTTGCTCATCTGTAATCACGGCAGCTCGCCCCTGCCTGTGTCAAGGCCCTCTTTGATGCAGTATTCATTATAAAGCTCTGCTTTCCTGCGCACGGCAGGTACGGCGCATCGATCCCGCGCACCTGCCCCCCGCAGGCCTTTACAGCCATTTTATCCCACGTCGATTGATGGATAGCCACTGTCTCCCTACGTGTCGGTGTGCACGGACGGATGTGTGTGCGGCTGGGAAGTCGGATATTAAATGTGAGTGTATGTACGTCTCAGCCCGGCATCTTGGAATTTACCCAAATAGCAAACAAAAAAATGAAAGGGAGATAGTCAATTAGGGAAGGGATGTTTTGATATTGGTGCCAAACACCAAAACACATGAAAATAGAGATATAGCAAATGGTTATACCCACTGATGTCTTTTCATTATAAACATGGAACAAGCCTTGGCTCAACTGCCTAACATGCATGTATAATTCAGACTTGGAGGGTGGCTGTGGGACACTCACAAAGCTGAGGGTGGATGGGTAGTTCTATGTACTTCAGACACTTTGCGTGGGTGACAAAGTGGATGGGCTTGGCTTGGGACACTCACGATGTTCATAAGGGTGAGCAGGTACTTCTGCACATTCTCCTTCCCGTGGAACTGTACCACTGAGTCATCGACACCCAGCAGGACCTCGATGTTGTAGGCCCGGTCGACTGCCTGGCGACGGGCCCTCCGGCTCTGGTTCAGGTTCTGCTCCACCCCTTGGTACAGCGTCTCCAGGTCCAGAAGTCCACTGAGGTCTGCACCTGTAAGAAACATCAGGCAAACCTGCTGTAAACAGCAATTCCCTGCAATGTTGTTTGTTTTTTTTCTACCATGGAAATTACCGCTCCTGCTCAGGGCGCCAAGGATCAATCAGCGATGCCACACTACGCATTACAAACCAGGAAAAGAGTCTTTGGAAGTGGACACCTTGACAGAGGAGTGGCCTTTTAAGCAAGCCAACGCACTTGCCTTGAGTAGACAATCAAACCACTGTGGGCCTGATGTTGGTACTCCAGTCATGTGCTATCGAGTCCAAGTCAAGTCCATTCTTCTGGAATCCACATATAGGTGTTAGTTTTCCTTTGTACAATTATGTTTGAGAGCCAAGGCAAGAGGATGCAACATACTTAGTACTTAATGAAAGCCAGATGGCAGCACAAACATCAATACACATCAAAATGCAAGGTATTTTATTAAGCTGCAGCATCGTCTTACCAATAGATCAACGTCCTTCATGAGTAAATCTGCACTGAAAGAATGGCTCACTTTACCTAAGCATGCTGTATATATTCAACCGCGGGAAAAATTAAGAGACCACAGCATACTTTTTTGTTTCATTCATTTGTCAATTTCTGGGTGTGCTCCCGTGAATGAATTTTTTTTTTTCAAACTACAGCCTGGTTCTTCTCTGTTTCTCATTAATGAAGGGCTTCTTCCTTGCTTTATGGACTTCAGTCCTTCTTCTAGGAGCCTGATACAAACTGTCCCAGCAGTGCACTTCACACCTGCACTTAATGTTTCCCATTTCTTTTGAAGGTCACTTTATTTATACGATTTATGAGAAACTGAGATAAGTTAAAACTCATCTCTGGCATTCGAATGTTGCTTCCGCCCTTAACTGGCTGGTTGTTGGCTGTTCCCAATGTCTCCTGCTTCACCATATTCTCGTGTACTGCTATCTTAGAAATTTCGAACCTGAAAGGAACCTGCTGCTCAGTGTAGCCTTCTCTCAGCAGCAGGGAATGAGTCACTCCTAGGTGAGTCTTAGTCAAGTCTTGAGTCAAAACATTGCAAGTCTGAGTCAAGTCTCCAGTCATGAGTCCAAGTCAAGTCCAAGTCTTTCCATCATTTTTGCTGTTGAGTCATCAAATTTTTTACTTAAGTCCAAGTCAAGCTGTGAGTCATGTATCTTGAGTCCCTACCTATGTCAGTATTTTTTTTTACCTTTAGTGATTAAAATTTGCTGCAGCAAAAACCCGCCACAGTATGTTGTAGATTAAGTCCTTCATAGGCATAGAGAGGTTGAAAAGAGAGCATCCACTCTATGACGATTGTCCTCACACAGTTTTTACAGAGATTGCACATTGAAACGTCATGACATCCAGAGGGGGGACTATAACTTCAAGTCTTCTCAAGTCACAGGGTCCAAGTCTCGAGTCATTTTCCCTCAAGTCCAAATCGAGTCCAAGTCCTTCCATCAGTGACTTGACTCCGAGTCGACTTGCAAGTCTGTGACTCGAGTCCCCACCTCTGGCCAGCAGAACCACGATTAAACCAGGATGTAAAAATGCATATTTGTTAAAAAAATCTAGTGGTCTATTAATTTTCTTTCCATGGCTGTACATACATACAGCACAATCCAGAAGGAACCAAAGATACCTTGGGTTATATTGGGGGTCCACAGTCAACCAACATGCCAACTACAATCCAGAATTTCCCTGCTGGATCAGTGAACTAAATCTTAATCTCCACCTTAATCTTAAACAAGTTCAATTAGTACAAAAACCAGCACCTAGACAGGGCACGTTCAGTTCTGGTTCTTGCTGAGTGAGATCTGCTGCTGCTGTCCATTGGCCTTCCCGTCTGGAAGCATGGGACAGTTGTCTCGAGGCCAAGGCTGTATTTTAACATCTTGCAGACTCAGTGAAGCAGACCAGAGGTATCAGACTTCCCAGAGGAAAGCAATCAGCATGCTCACTGCACCTTTATCACAGTTTTCTTTACCGTTGCCATTGTTATCACATCATGAGCATCTCATATAATCATACTCATGTTGCCTTCATCACACTCATCGTATCATACTCATCTCCTTAATTACACTCTTCTTTGCGCATTCGTCTTACCTTCATTATTGTTTTCTTACCATTAGTATAGCCATCACGTTTACTATACTATACTACATTATATTATATTATACTATACTAATCTTATCTTGACTATTTGGTAATACTTTACTTAAGTCCATGTTAGTCATTTTTAGTAATACTTTTACTATCATCATATTAGTCTCAACTTTATCATACTTACTGTTCCATTACTAAACTATTGCTATAATGACCACACTCATCTAATTTTGATTCAGATTATTTTGGAACATAGAAAAATAAAGCCACCGGCCTTCCACCCAGTGACTGAAGCCAGAAGCTCGTGCGTCACGCTGCCGTCCTGCGTTACTCCTGAGCTCGGCACCATCATCCCGCTACATTCGTCGGCAGACTTGGGCTACTCCACCATGAGCTTGCGTGTCCCAAACTCAGGACGACACTCCAGCAATACAGTCACAGCTTCAATCAGCACAATATTGCGATTTACCTCCAGCGAAACACCGGATGGCAAAGAGGCAAGTTAAACATGTGGATGAAAATAGAACATTTTCTCAAGATCTGATTTATTTCAGTTTTCTTCCTATTCTTTTTTTTTTTTTTTAACTCATACATTTTTTGTTATGTGATGACACACACAGGGCAAACGTATTTATTTCTACAAATGAATTAGCATATTTACATGCTGCATGCCCTACATTAATAGTGCGTACAGAAACTGTTACATAATTAGGACACAGTTTTCTACTGATGCAAATTTCAGCACATAAATGACTACATCTGGGTCTGGAATACCCCAAGCGTGTGTTTCCACCAGGGATAATAACTGATGACACATTATAAAATGTCTTCACATGCATTTGGCTATTGGAAGGATGTCTTGCAGTATTTACCTGAAGGAGCAGAGCTGTGAGGTAACAGCGCCCCCTCTAGGGAGAGTACCCCGGCCAGCGTGACCCGTAGGGAGGTCTCTGACTCCTGAGAGTCACTGGCAGCCCTCTCACCTTATTCTAGTTTGGTCCCGAGTCACCTCTGCTGTCCCCGTTCCCCCCCCCCCCCCCCCCAACACAGAGATCACGAAAGTGTGAAAGAATACGGAAAGTGTACAACTGGAAAGATCTCATCGGTCCAGTCTACCATCGCTCTAGCAAGGGCATCCTCCATGCATTCCTTATACAATGTTTCCTTGGCAACCATGCTCATAGATGAACCAACAGTCTGCTTCAGCTAATATTGGCTCTCCTTGCTTCCATATTGGAAAACAATCGGCTCCTCCTTATAATCCCTGAACAAAAGGTCACAGCAAAATACGCCGGTTAATAAAAATATTATAGAATATAATTCAAAGGGGCTCTAATGCTGTCCTGTAAAGATACCCGGCTGCCGTCGAAGGATTTGTATCTTCTGGGCTTAACAACGGCTGTCAGGTGATGTCTGGCAGGAAGGTGCTTTCAGATCACCATCAGCATGTAGACGCGAGACACCTTGTTTCCTTTTATGCGTTCCTCATCATGCCTGACAGAAAATTCCGTTGTGTAGATCCCTGAACGGACATCTGTATTTTAAGGATGCCTATTGGTAGATTCTGGGGAAAGAACTAGTCAATCAATGAGAGGTTTGAGCTTCTCTCCACTGGTTTCTTTACTGGATCATATCAAAGACAGCAACTGAAAGTGTAACATAATTCTGCCCACTACTTTCAAAGCCTCATTTTTTCCATAATATTAGTGTTATACAGTATAAGCGTTCATTTAGAATCAGATCTCTACAGTTATCTCCCATCCTTTGTTGCTCCTTGAAAACCCCATTGCATGTATGATTTGTTAAGTATTATTGCTCATTAAGAAACCATGCTGATTTTTGAAGGACACCACAAATGGCTTCTGTACCGTTACACTAATGGACAAGAGGATCATGGGAGGCCGCGGGGATAGACGTGCGCGATTAAAGGCGACACAGCAAGGCACTGCGACTGACACGCTTCTTCCAGGCCTCAGCAGGTGCTCGTCCGTCTGTGAGGTAATCCGCACCAGAAAATTCTTCTGAGAAAGAGCTTCTGGTGCCTGGACATTTATTAAAGGGTACCAATATCTGGCGTGGTCATGGCCCCACGCAGCATTCATCACACATGGATGTCAGAAATCCACAAGAACCTCTGGGAGACCTCAGACTGGCAGACGACATAGAGACGGTCTTTCCGTTTGACACCTTCACTTGGATGTCAAGGGCACTTCTCATGTGTCCTGCATCTCCAGTCTCTTAACCCACACAAATAAGCTCCAAAAAGACAATTTGAAGGTCCAGGTGACCTTCCAGTCCTAAGTCCAAATGAATTCATGAATGCTGATGGCACACAGTAATTTTACTAATAACAACACCTGGTTCCTATTTTGTGAGGTGGTCTGTGAGTTTAGAATCCATCAGAGTTCTGAGCTCAACTATCACCACCCCCTTCAGGTCCTAAAACAAACAATCTGTCTCACTTTTATAAACAGTGTTTCTCTTTGATTTATTACTCAGAGGGACACACTTGGGAGAAGGAAAAAAAACAAAACAAACCAGAATAACCTTGATTGTAATGCACTATTCTCGTGAAATGCCCTCGTGAAAGGCTTTTTTTATTTCTGAAAGAATGTGTCACGCAGAGTTTTGGGAAGGCTGTGCTTTATTGCTCAGTGACACTGACAGAGCTGCTATTGGGCGACGCCGGATGGCTCCACATGTGCCCGGGTTGTGTTACAGTTAAATTTACAGTTCAGTAGCCCTCTTTTAAACCTGGGTGCTCCTGTGAGTGAAGCGAGTGTAAACATCTGGATCAGTCTAAGTCACTTACCACGAGATGCAGAGATCTGAGATGTGCAAAAAAAAAACTGAATTTTGTCCCTCTTACCTCCTTCCAAAAACCTTTTCCTGATCCCATCTGCCTCAAAAGAATTCTCATTCAGGTGCAGGGCCTGTGTCCTTATTAGGAGACAAAGATACTTTGTCTTTCAACCTTTGCAAATGTCAAGAGTGTCGAAGCACATGGGGGGGGGGGGGGGGGGGGCAGGACAGAGAAGAAGGATTAATGTTTCCTATTCAAGTCGAATCCTGTGTCCGAGCTCTAAACGCACCACACATGCTAAAATGCAGCGATAGGCCATTAATTCCATATTACTATCTATTACTGATAATGTGATGCGTCTCCCAGTGCACGGACACCGCTCAGAAGCTAGATGAAACAGCTAAGGGGGGGTCGCACAAGTTATTGCCACGGTAACAGGTGAGCAAAAAGATCGGCCGTTGAAAGACCGTGGTGTAGACCTCTATCAAACAGACGCTAATTAAAGTGATAAAAAGTACAATTTCTGACTGATCCTCAGTATTCTGACCTCAGGAAAATGACCCCAGTGCTGGGCTCAGCTGGCCATAACCTGGAAAACGTCCTTCCAAGGAAGCATCTTTTCGTCAGCATTATACGTCTATCACGACAAAAAGAGCATGCTTTCCCCCATTTGCTGTTGTGCATTTTCGGATACATTTGTCACCACACATTTGCATGCTTCTGACTTCAGTGGAAGATCTTCAGCACACTATGGTATTAGCCCACCACCGGGTTGTCACAGAGACCGCAATACCTATGAAACCTCTCTAGAGGGCAGCGTTGCACTCAGCCAACACCAATGGGACTTTGATTCATTGCAGAGTTGATGCTAAAAAAAAAGGGGGGGTTCATCATTAACCGGATTCGTTATTCGATATATAGGACTCAGGCCCCTCCCGTGAATCTACTCAGGATAACTGGTTGGAATAAGGATGCATGGGTGGATTATTGGAAATTCCTGTTCAACGCTGATGTCAAATATTGCGTCTTGAAATTACTAGAAAAGCCCTCCCGCAAAAGGCAATTCATTTACGTCGATTTAACAAATGATGACGGGGTGAGGCGGAGGTGAGGGAGGCGGCGGGGTGGAAACGCAGTGCCGCCCTGTCTTTCATTCGCAGCCCGGTTCGATCTGCGGCGCCATCCGTCGATAGGTAAATCCTAGATAATGCCAAAGCAATTAGGTTCACACTGGGTCAACCCTTCTCAAAGGGAGAAGGAACAAAAAACCGACACACACACACACCAGCATTTCCCTCCCGAAGCTGCATACAGACCAATGCGTTTACTTCCTCACTGTAGGTGGAATTCAATACGCATTCTCTGGATTCCAGAGTCATTTAGGATCAATGCAAAGGCGCTCGTCAGGGAGCGGGCCATCTCCGGCACACTGGAGCTGCGTATCTGACGGCCATCTCCCCGGATCCGTGGCAGCGAGGTGCTCCACCTGCCCCCGCCAGGCTATTATCTGTCACAGGCTCTCGGGCTTCTGCTGTGGAAGCGAGAAGGGGCTACGGCACGGACAATGGGGGATCCGGGACAGCATGGAGGGTTTGTGGGGGTCTGGATGTAACGGGTGTGGCGTGACATCCGACCGTGCTTCCTGACCGTGCTTCCCGACCGTGGGCCAGCTTCCCCGCTATACCCTGTGGCACCGGGAGCCCGAGAACGGCATCTCGCTCATGGCGGGGCCATGCCGCTGGATGGGAGCTTTCTGACCAAGCATAGCGGAACAAGAGAGGTCGGATAATATCCCATGGCTTAATATTATTTACAGTCAGCTGACCACCGGCCTGGACTCTGCAAATGAAGAGTGATTGAGCACGGCGTCTGATACTGCTGCGCTCATCTCCTGCGGCTTGATCCTGTCCCGTTGCCCCGGGCGTCGCTTTCAAGTTCCGCAGCTTTCAGACGAGGATCCTCATGAAATAAATCTCTAAACATGTTTTTTTTTTTTCCATTTTGCTGGCAGCCACCAAAGACAAACACGCATTTGTTTAACAAAAAAACAACAAAAAAAAAAAAAAAAACAGAGCCGGTCAAAAATATACACGGTATTTCAGCCTAATCTTTTGAAATTCCTCACCCCTTGTGTCCAATGTGTTGAGCAAGAGAATGGCGAGGGAGGATACTGGGCATCATGGGAAAGATTTTGGGGTGTGGGACCATGCAGTGATGTTTGCATATTGGGAGGTATACAAATGCTCTCTAATTAATAGCAGGATAGTTCAGATATATGCGGAGGCCGCCCCCCCTACCCTTCCATCTGGCCTCTATATTCCAGTTCTATTCCCACTAAATATAATAAATCAGCCATAGTGTCAATATTTAGACTGATCAGCTTAGTTTATGTTTATCCTAGGCAACATCATAGGGCTATATGGCTAAAAATATCTATACCCCTCCCTCTTCGAATTGACTAATTGGGCCACACCCATCGCAGGTACATGTATAATAAGCACAGCCGTGCAATATCCAGCAACACTTATCGCACTTCTTCACTGGTACCAAGAACCGAGCCGTACCACAAAGGGATGGTTTTCTCTCTCCGATGTCACTCTCCAAACCCTGCATGGCCCTTACCGACCCCTCTGCAGTGGAAAACTGAAGCGAGCTGGAACCGCACTCGGGTCTTGGTGGCCAGCGGAAAAGGGACACTGCTGGAAAGCTTATTGACTTTCAACATGCCACCATCACAGGAAGGCCACCATTCAGACAAGACGATCCGTCAAATTTCTTCCCAGTTAGAGCTGCCCCCCGGGGGCAAGTGTAAGTGGAAGGACTGTGAAGCCAAAAAGGCTGGGGGAAGCACACCCACAGAAAGGAACCGGAGAGTGCTGTGACCGAATCTCCACACTGTCTCAGAAATCAGTGTCACCACAAGGACTATTCATCGGGAACTTAACAACATGGGCAAGCAGCAGCACACAGACCTCAGATAAGTGCAGTGAAAAGCTCAAAATAAAATAAGTAAAATTAAAATAAATAAATCGCAGGGCCTTGATGACATTACCGATAGTTTTATAAGAGATTAGGGATGTTATTAGCCAGCCTTTAACTTTACTATTCCAGAAATTGTCATCTGCTGGTGTGGTACCTTCTGACTGGAAGCATGCTAATATAACACCCACATTCAAAAAGGGGATAGAAGTAATCCAGCAAACTATAGGCCAATCGTTTTAACTAGCATTACTGGAAAAGTAATGGAAGGTATAATTCAAGTGAAAATGGTAGATTACCTGGATTCAAATAACATTCTGAGGGATAGCCAACATGGATATAGGAGAGGTAGATCCTGTTTAACTAATCTACTTAAGGTCTTTGAGGAAGCTACAAGAGAAATTGATCACAAAAAGGTCTACATTGTGATCTACTTCGATTTCCAGAAGGCCTTTGATGTTGTCCTCCACAAACGGCTCTTGCTTAAGCTCAAGGCTGCAGGGATTTTAGGAACTGTAGCAGCTTGGATTGAAAACTGGTTAACAGACAGGAAGCAAAGACTA
Source organism: Brienomyrus brachyistius (assembly GCF_023856365.1). Lineage (NCBI taxonomy): Eukaryota > Metazoa > Chordata > Actinopteri > Osteoglossiformes > Mormyridae > Brienomyrus > Brienomyrus brachyistius. Next base: position 20,855,818 of record NC_064542.1, read on the forward strand.
GTTATTAGAGGCACAATGTCACAGTGGGCCTGCGTTCATAGTGGGGTACCGCAGGGTTCAATTTTAGGACCACTTTTGTTCATTAATGTACATTAATGATATTGACACCAATACATACAGAAACTGGTTAAATTTGCAGACGACACCAAGGTGAGATGCAGAGAAGATACTGATCTAGCAGCACAGAGGCTACAACGGGATTTTGATGTAATTAACGTCTGGGCTGATACCTGGCAGATGAAATTTAACATAGATTAATGAAAGGTAAGGTACCTCAGTGTGTATGTTGATGCTTCCATATCCCACTCTCGCCAGTGTGGCGAAGCAATAAAAAGGCCAATAGGATGTTGGGTTACATCTCTAGGTGTGTGGAGTTTAAGTCAAGGGAGGTGATGCTACGATTATATAATTCCTTGGTAAGACCCCACCTAGAATATTGTGTGCAGGTTTGGTCACCATACCTTAAAAAGGTCATTGCTGCCTTGGAAAGGGTGCAACGTAGGGCTACGAGAATGATTCCTGGTATTAGAGGAATGTCTTATGAGGAGAGGTTAGCTGAGCTGAATCTGTTTAGCCTCAAGCAAAGGAGACTAAGGCGGGGTCATGATCCAGGTATATAAGATTCTAACAGGTCTGGATGCTGTTCAGCCAAATGGCTACTTCATTATTAGTTTAAATACTAGAACTCGTGACCATAAGTGGAAATTAGCGGGAGAACATTTTAAAATGGATTTGAGGAAGCACTTCTTTACACAGCATGTAGTTAGAGTATGGAATAGTCTTCCTGCTAGAGTAGCACAAGCTAAAGCCCTGGGTTCCTTTAAATCAGAGCTAGATAAGATTTTAACAACTCTGAGCTATTAGTTAAGTTCTCCCCAAAGGAGCTTGCTGGGCCAAATGGCCTCCTCTTGTTTGTAAATTTCTTATGTTAAAGTTCACCACTGTTGGGCTTTGCAATGAACAATGAAGAATGTGTTTATAGCAATAAACCATTTTACCGTGTTTTCTAGCTTAGCTTTACTGACTCCCGAAAATGTAAGACATTATTAGCCAAGACTATTACCCCTACAACAAATACTGGACCATCTTATCCAAACTATGAGTAACTCTATACAATGGGTGCCCCCCTCCCCTCCAGAACTCTTAATGCTGAGGAGAAGTGGCCCTGGTTTAGATATGAGGCTCATCCCTCTTCATCGCCTCCTAGCTGTAGACCTTGTCAGGGAAGCCGAGGGAGGAATCACCCGAGACCCAATGAGTTATGACAGCAAACCAAACATCCTTCTCTCAGATTACTGTGTCAACTGCCTCTGACTGCATCTCAATGTCGTCTCCTTAGAGCCAAGAGTTATAGCTGGGAGTAGGCAAGGAGGGAAAGAGAGAGAGAGAGAGAGAGAGAGAGAGAAAAAGAGAGAAGAGCATACACCGAAAACCTGCCGCTTCAGGTCAATAATTCTATGATTCCCCCGGGTTATCTCAAATTATGCATACTTTTAGCACATTCTTACCTTACAGTCACACACATACACACACACACAGGATTACCTAGAGGTAGTGTAAAGGCTTGCTAATTATAGAAAGAACGGAATCGATAATGACTGACACGACGTTAAAAATGTCACCAGTCATCATATTGCAAAGGCTGAAGGATACATTTCTAATTAATGCGTGGCACAAACGAGCGGGGGGGGGGGGGGGGGGGGGGGGGCAAGCAGGCCGCAGGGGATGTAAGAGATGCACGTGATGGGGGCTCACAAGACTGTTTTACGTGATGCAGTACATCTCCCCGCCCCTTCAGAGAGACTGACTTCCTGTCATACGCTCGGCTTCCCCTAGTACGCGGGTTCTACTTCCATCGCGGCTTGAACAAAAAGACACAGAGCGACCTTATTATTGAAGCTTCAGATCATCACCACTGTTTTCATTTTTAATTGTTCTTTGGGTGGAAAATATATACAGATAGCGGAATTTATAAAGAGAGGGAAACATAAAGCTGAGAGACAATATGTATGTAAATGTGATCTCAGTACCTAGGCAAAGGTAAGGCAATGCTAAGGGGGGTTTATGATTTATTGGTGTATTGTTCAGAAATAAAACACTTAAACTGTAGCGCTACACAGGAAGCACTGCTGTACATTTTTTGTGCACTTATATTTAGTACAATACGATTCAGGGAAATGGCATTTGCATATTCATATTTATAAGGTAAAAATGGATGGGTGGGGCGAAAATATTTAATTAGCTGGGAGAAGCTGATTTGTTGATTCCAACTGTGAAGAGCCATGTCTCTATCAGTCACCCTGTATGCACCCCCCCCCCCCCTCAAGAAGGCAGCCTGTCTACTTTGGGAGCTGTGATGACCCATCTTTCCTGGAAAGTATCCAAGCGATCCTCAGGGACAGATCTCCAGCGAGCCCATATAGCCGTTATATCGTTAATCAATTTATATTCTTCTCTTAAGCGTAACCATATATTCCTTTGAGTGGAAAAACAACATATAACATCCAGTGTCCTCTTATCTCAATAAAATCCTTTTATCATTTGATTATCCAGCCCGATACAGCAATAAATTGGATGTAAAATACTCTCCGATCCGAACCGCCTGGAGAACACAGTCTGCCCAAAGCAGCAATTTTAGAACTTTATTGGAAAACTGGAGTATTTCCGCGCTCTGGCGCATTTTTTTCATTATGGGGCAGAGTGGTAAATGGATGGATGGGCCATAGCTGTGTGACTATGTGTGTGTGTGTGTTTGGGATGGGGGGGGGGGGGCACATAAACAGAGTGAGCACGCTCCTTATTCCCTTCAACAACAAGCGCCAGTTCAGCAGAGATGATCAAACAACGCCGGCACGCGTGCGAGTGGGAATCGACGGAGGCACCGGCTGTGAGCAGAGCGAGTTCCTGCCCAACTCTCATCGCGCAACTTAAAAAATGCTAATTAGCGTCGGACGAGTGCGGCGCGGAACATGAAAGTTCCAGCGGGGGCGGGGGTGGGGGTTATCTCTCCAACGGGATTTAATAACTCAGCATTTAGGGAGGGTTATTTAACATTTGCCTGTTTGGAAGACATCACCCGGCATTATTCAATTTGCAGCGCATAGCTGAGCACGTAATGCTCCGTAATCCCGCCATACTAAGAATCCTCGGGGTGGGGGGGCGCTCACTTCACCAGACGCCATGCCTGGCCACGGCCTCGTATCCTCAGCAAAAGTGTTGCGTCCGTCATTACCAGTAACGTGTCTATGCCACACCAGTTCTGGATGCTCAAGTTCGGCATGGCTGTTTAAGGAGATTTATTGGCCTGGAATGGCATGGGCAGGCTGGGGGAAAATAAAACCGTCGGTCAAAGACAGACACAGACATAGTGTGTTTTACGAGGCCTGCATCACGCCATAAAGCACCTGCATCTACCCAAGGTCTTATTTTGACTCACCATGACACCAGTGTCACACCCGCCCAGCATCATCCCAGCTATCTGCTCCCCAATCATGCCCTCCAGTCAGAGTGCCAGTCTGGTAGCTGTGACAGGTCTGCGGCCAGGGGTCATAGGTCATAGGTCACAGATCACAGGTGCAGACTAACCTGAAGCCACCTTTCCACGTGTGTCTTCTTTTTTCACATGACTTCTACCTTCATTCTCAAATGACCACATATAATATATAATCTTGAGACTCAGGGCATCAGTTCAGCAAGGAAATACTGGAAGTCATCAGAAGTCTCTGACCTTTAAAACAGGTTTTTAGTAAAGAGGTGATTTTTTTTTGTATGTGTCTTTTATATATGGTCAACTGCAGAATTACTGTCGACCTTCATGAAGATGAGTTAATTATTAATGTACTAGATGAACCATTAAGACAATGAATGCTATTTTGAGTTTAAATAACATTGCAAGCCTTATATTTTATTTTAACACAATTTAGTTTTTTCAGACACAGATTATAGTTTAGTAGGGCCATTTTAATGGAACACTTTGGAACATTGACGCCCCCAAGTTTAACATGCAGTGTAGCCTCCCCTGGAAAGGGACACCAGCGCTGATCCTTCATCTGGAACCTTTGACTAGGCGGGAGAGGACTTGCGGAGGAGTCTGGGGTCATTCCGGCAAACAGCATACCTGAACTTCTTTAATATTCTCGCGTTTACTCTGGTACATTGTCTTGATCTCACATCACAGGCGCTGAGTGGGGTTCAGGTCCGGACACTGCGAAACCTTTATTTTTGTATTCCTGCAACTATTTCTGTGTCGAAATACTGTAATTTCTGTGTTACAGTAGATGTGTGCTTGGAGTCATTATCTTGCTGAAAGGTCCATCCACAGCCATGTTTCAACATTCTATTGGAGGCAAATAGGCTTTTGGTTAAAATGTCATGGTACTTTGTGGAATTCATGACGCCATTGAACTTCACAGGGGGCCCTGAGCCACTTGCAGCAAAACAGCCGCAAAACATCAATGATCCATCATCATCTCTGACGATGGGTATGCAGAAACCGGGTGCTCCGGGTTCTCCGGGTTCCCCCCACAGTCCAAAGACATGCTGAAGCTGATTGGAGTTGCTAAATTGCCCATAGGTGTGCATGTGTGAGTGGATGGTGTGTGAGTGGGGCCTCCTGGATGGGCTGGCCCCCCATCCTGGGATGTTCCCTGCCTCGTGCCCATTGCTTCCGGGATAGGCTCCGGACCCCCCGCAACCCAGTAGGATAAGCGGGTTGGAAAATGGATGGATGGGTATGCAGTATACAGTCTGCTTTGTTCGTAAAGCATGCAGGTGGTGCTCAAGACCAAGAGGTTCCACCTTTGCATGACCAAATCACACAATTCCAATTATAATTCCAGTAATATCTGGAATACGTCAGGTGCCACATTTTGTAGCAGTCTCTGGGAAGGTGTCTTTGGAGAAACTCTTTCAAGAAGCTTCTGGCAATGCAGGTGATGTCTGACAGCTGATTCTGAAATATTAAAGCCCCAATATTCACGCAAACCATGCTGTTCAGATTACGGGGCTCCCATGTTCATGAAAGACAAAGGGATTTGTGACATCGTATACGTACCCCAGAGAAACAGGAAATGGTCACAGACAATAAACGACTCCCTGTGAAACAGGAGCAATAGACATATTTTGATCACCAAGGATGCAAATTTCTTTGGTGTTATTCAAAATGTTCCTCAGGGGCGCCAATATTTTTGCTGCCTATATTCTTGAACTATTTCTCAATTGTGAATATCGCTTTCCGACATGGACACATTCTGAGAAATGCGTTGTTAGGCGACTGAGTGGTTATGCAAACATCATAGACTATACTTACACATACCTAGATGGAATGGCCTACTACACACATAGGCTACAATAAACATTTTTTAATAAGTAGAAAGACTACAATATAAATTAATGATAAAAAGTACAGAACAGGAAATATATAAACCAGTAACAGTTGTTATAATCATTATAATGTATTGTACATAACTGTATGTTCTATACTTTTACATAACTGGGAGCACAGCAGGATGGTTTATACCAGCCTCACCACAAACACGTGAATAACGGCTGTGCTACAACTTCACAAGGCGACAGGAATTTTTCTGCTCCATTATAATCTAATGGGACTACCGTTGTATAAGCAATTCATCTTTAACGAAAATGTCTACTTTTCTACTTTCTGACTTTTATTAATCACCAGCAATTTGGAACACTTAAATGGAAGAACACTAAAGAACCTGTGAGATTAACTTTACGTAAACACTTTACTTGATAGGGCACAAATATAGTACTATACTATTACTTATTTATTAATTAACCACAAATTAAGCCTCTTGTTAATTCATCATTAATGAATCATGATGCATCTTTCATCTCAAGCAGTTACTATATTTGTTACTATATCAGTTAATTCTGTAAACCTTTGTGAACCGCTGAAGGAACAAGTCATGAATAACACAACTTAAATACTGATCTCGTGTTTGTTCATCATTAATGAATCGTGATGAATCTTTCAAGTAGCGACTACATTTTTTGATGATTCGTTCATGATTTGTACTTCAGTAGTAATTGAGTAATTACTAAGTATTTGCGCCCCCCCCCAAAAAAAAAAAAAAAATTAAATGCTGTACTCTAATGCATAACAAAAATGTTCCCACACCTCTGACATGGATGTGCCCGGGTTCTCTGCAATCTCAGGGTAATTATTCACCTTGAGCTAATGAAACTATCCTAGCTTTTACCACCAGCATGATCACTTAATCATGATTGGACCAAAATAGTCATGTGACACAGAGTTGGACAATAGGTGTAATATGTAAAATCGGTATAACATGTTAAACATGTAATTTTGCAATTTCCATGCGTCATAGTGTTTAATGGTAAGGCAAGGAGTGTGCGCTTATTATAGAGCGTTGCTGCACCTACCACACAACGAACCGCCTCACAGAGGAGACCCCAAGTTCAGCCAAGGAGACCCCAAGTACAGCCATGCAGCCGGTGACACCACAGCACCACACTAGACTGAATGGAACACTGTCAGTTTGTTTTTTTGTCCGGTGGCTGGACTGCCAATCCTGCCACCAACCCCCAAATTTTCCCTGAAAATTGGAGGACCTGCTTGCAGGGCTGGATGTAGATTAATGTCATACCCAAGACAAGGCGATTGCAGGTTAAGGGCCTTGTTCAAAAGCCCTACAGAGTATGATTACTCATGGCATTTATGGGATTAGAACCAACAACCTTCCAATTGGTGGAGCACATTCCTGTCCTCAGAGCCACCACTCCACAGTAATAATGACAAAATGAATAAAAATGAGTCAATTCAATGAGTTTTGTGGCATTACTAACGTAGCTGAAAGCTCAACATGCTGTCCATGTGGCAGAGGATTATGGTTGGGTGTGGAGAGGGTTGCGGGGGTGGTGGATATCATGTTTCTCTCTTCCAGAACCGCAACACCGGATTGTGAACGTTTGCCTTACTTATTTTCTGATGGGAGTGTTAGCACATGTACCATAAGTGGCAAATATGTGTTCACATGGGGGAGTTAGTATATATTCCATAGGGGGCAAATATGTGTTTACAAGGGGGAGTTAGCAAATATACTATGAGGGGCAAACCATCCATCCATCCATCTTCCAAACCGCTTATCCTACTGGGTCGCGGGGGGTCCGGAGCCTATCCCGGAAGCAATGGGCACGAGGCAGGGAACAACCCTGGATGGGGGGCCAGCCCATCGCAGGGCACATTCACACACCATTCACTCAGACACGCACACCTATGGGCAATTTAGCAACTGGGGCAAACCATGTGTTTATAAATACTGTTGGGGGAAAATATGTTTTCCAGGAGGTCAAAGTTCAATAACAAATTCAAATCTGTCACAAGTCCATCTTCAGATAATGCCCGTAATCACAAGTGAGTGTAATATAACTGAGTAAAGCTCTGCATCAACCTTAATCCTCAGCATTGTTCCCATCAAAATATGTGTCCCCCCTCTTATAAAATACCAGGACTACAGCCTTACTGTCGTAGGGAAGCTCTGGACCACAGCGAAAAGTGTCCCCTCAAAGCCGGGAATCCCCGAAAAGTCACTCCTATGACTTGGTAACCATGGTGATCCAGAAAATCAGGGATAGATCCCATTTGACGAGCAAGGGTTTAAAGATGCATGGAAAGTGATCTCGTTTCGTTGGTGACAAGGGCGAGGCGAGCCTGGACCTCCAGCCCCAGCCAGAGGCCCCTCTGCTAGATGCGGATCCAGGCCTGTCTGCAGGGTAACAAGACACCATCCTTGGACTGAGTGGGGAGGAAAATGGCTGCTTCCTCCCCTCTGCCACTGACGGAGCCCCCCCCCAGTTTTCATCCACATTTAATGAAGGGGGGGGGGGGTCTCACTACACTGCCTGCTGAAATTGCTCACCCCCTTGGGAGCCTTATGTGGCATCCCTGGTAAACTTTAACACGTTTTATAGCAGATGTCTGGAAAACACAATGTCAAGTGGGAGCTTTCGGGGAAGCTTCACCCCCACCTGTGACCCGCAGCGCAATATCAGTGCTGCACCTTGACTCTTGTTATGGTGATTTGCTCACATTATAGGTTGTTACAGATTACATCCTCTGTGTGGGTCAGTAAGAGCTGTTTGAGTTCGCCAGCGATATTATTTTAAACTACATTTCATTACAGGAAAAAAAAAAAAAACAACAAAAAAACAAAAAACAAATCGCATCATGGTGGCTGAGCCCTACACTGTGTACTCGGAGTTTCTTAGTAATATAATATAACCTCCCTCATCTAATCAGATGCTGTTTCTGTGTTTGATGAGGAAACGGCCAGGGAGGGGTTCATGTTCCCTCTGAATGCCCCAGTGGCACCGAGTCCTAATTACAAACCCAGCAGAAATGTCAGCGCAATTTGCAGCCCACACTCACAAGGGAGCCATGGGACAGAGGAAATCCATGGGCCTCTTTTAGCAGCAGAGCCTCTCACACACACACAGGCACACACACACACACACACACACACACACACACACACACAGGCACTCACATATACTGTACACACACATGCACACACCGCCATGTTTATCAGCGTATACATGTTCTGTATGTTGATGCACATGTATACTGCACATGTGCATGCATACACACACACAGGCACACACACACACACACACACACACACACAGGCACACACACAGGTATGCACATACACACACACACAGGCACGCACACACACACACATACACAGGGACGCACACACACACAGGTACGCACACATACACACACACACAGGCACGCACACATACACACAGGTACGCACACACACAGAGGCACGCATGCACACAAACATGCAGGAACACACACACATGCACACACACACGCATGCAGGCACACACACACGCACACACACACGCAAACACACACGCATGCAGGCACGCACATACACACTCATGCAAGCAGGCACACACACGCAGACATGCACGCATGCACACACACAAGCAAAAGGATGGATAGGCTCCTCCAACGTTGTGCTTCCCTACATTTCGATACCAGCCCTGGCATGTAGGATCAGGTAATAAATTTCAGAGTCACTGCACACAGGCTGTTCCGATGGTACCCGGACATTTCTACCCAGCATTCCTTTCTTCGGAGGCAATGAGTCAAACCAACGGAGGATACTCTCTAACAAGAGCACTGGTCTGAGATGCTGTGGGGTGGGGGGTGGGGGGCATCACTGCTGCCATTCGCATTCCCCAAGCCCAGCGCCAAGGCTGTCCGGGGAGCTCGGACGGGGACCTCCATTATTACCACCGCTCCTCCTGGCGGCGAGTGAGCGGCCAAGTGTACACACAGGACCAGGGAGCATGCGGCTTTAAAGGTCACGGCACGGCAGGCGGACAGGAGAGCAGGGGCAGGGCAAGGGAGGGAGAGGGGAGGGAGGGGGGCCTCGCAGAGGAGCAGTGGAGGACTGCCAGGTGCTTCCACCTGTGTGGGGCCTCCTGGAGTGGCCTGGGGGGGCCTTTTGTGATGACACAGCGCCTTGCCCATTCCGCCCCCTCGATTCCGTTCAGTCCTCTCATCCATTACCACCTTCCCCGCCTCGCCGCAGCCAGGTATGCGGCTCGGCTCCAGCAATCTGTGGCGGTCCTGGTGCCACTCGCTCCACAGGCCCAGCTCCATGGGTCTTGATTAATTGCTGGGGCTCCATTTCAGACAGGAGGACGGGGTAATCAGTAGCCTGCTGAAAAGTAATGGTGGTTCGGGGTCGAACGGCACCCGACCTGCCATTTACAAGGTGTCCTTATTGTTTTTCTCCCTATAAGAGGTTTAGGAAACAGCTCAGACCCCCAGGGCCAAAAGTCTCCTTTCCAATCCTTCCCAGCTGGGACCTGCTCCACTTGCCCTTGGCCCAGGGAAATGGCATGACCCCTTGCCCCTCTGTGGGCACACATTAAATGGAAATCATCTTATTAGCAAAGTTTTAATGCGCTTCCAAGTTTCCCCCAGCTCCCACCGGTGGAATTCTAATTAACAGCAGCCATAAATATTTAATTTACTGAAATGTACAACCTTTTCATTTGTACTCATTCTGTGGGGCGTTACTGTGCTCTTCACTAGCTTAATGGACACCTTCGTTCCTGGGTAGCAGCTTCACCAGCTACTGAAGTGAATGACGCACCGCTGTTCCTCCATGTACAATTGACGCGCTTTGCCAAATGTACTGCATTTTATTATTCTTTTTAAATACGTGATCGAATTAAAGCATTAAGCGTACATTGTGAACGCGCACAGATCGAAAGGCTTATAGTCACCCACTCCACACACTGGACATCCTGTTGGTGAGCAAGCGCAGTAAAACCCAGTAAAACCCAGTAAAACCCAGTAATAACCAAGTAATCCTTGTGGTCTTCTGCAGAAGAACAACAAAAAATGGATGGGATTAGCAGGGTTTCAAATAAATAATAATAGTAAGAAATAATAAATAATAATTAGGACTGCAAAAAATGATTATTTGATAATCATGTGATCAGACGGTCAAGTAAAAAATATTTTTCTAATGCTCACATAATCATTGTGCATTAATAGGTAAATGGAGCAAAACACAGAGTTGAAAGACAAGCGCAGAAGCATAAATGTTTTATTAAAATAAAAGAAAAAAGACAATTGCGTGGAATGTTTAGGTCGCAGTTGTAACAAAAACTTAACACAGTGTACAAAATCTGTATTTAAAGTGAAAAAGCGGCGACATATTTAGCATAATGGTTGTACTTAATATCGCGGTATATGGACTTATGATAGCATTTTCAAAAGCAATGCTATTCCGCCATTTAGAAATCTTGCCAATAAAAAACCTATAGTAAGAACTTCAAAACGGTTTACCCGTCTCACTACACTGATTTTATCTGTGTTTGTTGCAATACAGCTGCCCTCTGCTGGCCCGGTGGAACAACATTGCTGTATCCGTGTGCCAACCGTGACTATCTGCGTTCATGCACATGTAGCATGAACACAGAATGGCATGCGGAAAACTGTGGAAGTACGAACACGCCAATGTTAATGTTGCTAGGTAATGTCATTATACACAACTGACGCAGCATACTGCAAAAACGTAACCAATCGATGACAAAATTTATTGCCGACTATTTTTATTACCGATTATTATCGATGTTTTTGGTTAGTCGTTGCAGCCTTAATGCGTGCGAGCGCACACACACACACACACACACACACACACACACTTCTCCATTCAGGTTTGGGTATTCCCTTCAGCATCCCTGCAGGTTATCGGAGGCTGAATTTCACAGCTCGCTCCCAAGTGTGACTGGCGTTAGTGTGGTCCAAGAAAGCAGGGAAAAGCGCTGATATGCAGGAACCGACGGCCGACCTGCCACCGACTGTCTACAAAGGTGTGACGAGCCTTAAAGCTCTCTGACAGCTCCTCTCCTCCTTCTCTAGGCCTTCTCCAGCCATGTAGCCAGAGGAGGGAGCTGCTCTCCACACTGCCTTGAAACCAAGCTGGTTGCCAGGGAATTGACTGCTCTCACTGGGAATGATAAAAAGAGATTCGGAGGGCACTACTAGGGTAATGTTAGTCTTTAGCCAGCCTCACATGTGCTGAGCTGAGACGTGCACACCTGTGTACCTCCTCATGAGGCCCTGAGATCGGGAGACTCTGGGCTCCTCCAGAAATCACAGTGGATCTGATGACTTTGGGCCGAATCAGGTCCCAAAGCAGTACTTCAGAAGCAACGCCGAGCGTGGAGGGGCGAAATAGCTGCTGTAAGGAAAAATGTCTGTGCACGCATGTAAATAAAGAGATGACTTCACAGCAACTTGGCTTTAATGATAACAAACAGGCTCCCCTGGCCCCCTCAGAAAAGCTGCTGTGATTAGATGCAGGAAACACAGATGCTGAGATGTATGACCGTGCAGCGAATTTCCGGCAATTAGCGACGGCGCAAAGCACAACAACCGATGGGCGCTTTGATAGTTCAAACAAAAGCTTCCTGAGATACCCCTGCTTAATGTCTGACTGGGTCTCGGCCTCGGTTTCTGTCAGGAAAGGTTCCGGAAAATGGCCCTGTTGCTGTTTCAAATCTTCATATCATGTACCGACTAAGCTATTGGCTGCTGCCCCCCCCCCATTCTCCACCACTTTGCAGATGGCCTGGCACTGACTACTGGAGCTTGTTAAGCTGGTTAGGCCATGGTGCCGTATTGACCACGCCAAAGCAATGAGGACAAGTGATGATTAAAAGATCTAAAGTCTTCAAATATTAACAGTGAGCTGAAGCTGCTTAACTTGCTGCTGGTCGAAATTCATACGGTAGCAAGGTTATGAGGGCCCAGTCCCAGAATCCCAGAATATATCATTAATATATGTCGTGCTGCATCCCAGCACATTGACTGGGATTCTAACTGGATCATACACTTCATTGAGACTAATTATTAAGGTCCACTGGCTGGCACCCAGACTGACACCTTTGGCTCTTTGAAGCTCGGGTCTAGGTTGACCTGTTCAGGAAGCAGACCTTGGCTCACTGAGCTTTTTTTCTTCTTCTGCCATTCGCATCCAGGCTTCCCTGTGCTACTCTCTGAGGCCCTGAGACACCCTCTGTCCTGAACATCCTAACATGCGCCATGCCACATCCTCCAGAGAGCAATTACGCCGTACTTAAAACCGACAGCTGAATCCTAGCACCTGTTTTCATGGTTTCATTCTAAATTAAGGTTTAACTGGGCTATAACATTTCATCGGGTCATTTCTGAGTAGATCTGTGATTGATCTACAGCATCTTGCTATGCTGGTACCTTCACCACGCCGGATGCTTTGAAAGGCTTGGCTCGACATCCCCTATGCTTCAGTGGAAGGCCAGGAAATACTGTTATTTATTGCCAATTTGGGCTCTAACGATCCAGACCAGGTTGAGGGCACGACTCGTGCTGGGGGAGAAAGGCTGGGGATCGAACGCTTCTCAGGACCTAGTCACCAGTCCCCAGCCGGCCTAATGAAGCACTCTGCTTGTAATGCAAGCGCCCATCGCTAGGCTGGGAGATAATTACGGCGAGGAAATTCAAACAGACGCACAGAACATTTTTTTTGATTTTAAAGACTTAAGCTGAAATATCCATGGCATAGAGAGACAAATCACATTTTATTTTCCACAACTATATTAAAAAGTGGTGTGAACGTTGGAGCCTGTGGGAGATGGTGAACAAGTTAATCCGTGAGATTAACAATGTCAGCCACCGAACTATTAATGCACAATGATTAAGTGTGCATGAGAAAAATCCTTTTTAGCTTCATAAAAACCTGGCTAATATCGTAAATATATACGTACATTGCGATACAGTAGGTGAAGGAAGCCATTTTTGAGATTTTAAGGGTGCAGCCAATTAGCTAAATGAGGCTAGCCGAAGGCAGGGAGTGACTCCACACCAACTGCTACCGTTGCTCCTCTTTTCACGGGGGCCAGTGGCCAACGGCGGTAGACTGTGTTTAGTGTGTGGCGCTACTGTGTATGTGTGAGCTGGGCGGAGTGCAAAGGAGGTATTTATTCATTAAAGGAGAAAAACAGACAATGAATGATGCCATTTGTCTTAATGTCGAAACCGGTACTTCTGTGGGATTAATGCTGTTAAGCATCGTCAGGAGGGTATGAACAGGAAGTTTTTTCTTTCTCAGGGTCCGGAAACAGCGTCCGCTTTCTTGGCCCAGACTGGCAGAGATTAATTAGCTTTTTTTTTTTTAAAGAATCCCACACTGTATTGCCTCGGCAAACATCATTAATTTCTGAGTTTCATCTTGACGCTTTAAAAGTCATCAGGTGCGTGTGATAAGGTGACAGATTCAGCACATTGCTAGAGGAGGGATTTTTAAATGGGGACTGAGCTCTCACTCTTAGGGCAGCAGGCTCTATTCAAACACTGGATTAAGATGGTGTCGCTTGCAGTGCCGAGAACTTCTCCACCTTGACAGCTGGACTGGAAATTTAAAGTAGCCACCCTAGCCACTACCTTCACACAGCACTCAGAAAGCGTTCATTTATAAGGAGGGGAAAAAAATAACTGCCCCCCCCCCCCCCCGCCCCCAACTGCCACCTCTCCCATCCCAAACACTAGAATCCTAGAAGCATCAGCTGGCCCCTCCTAGACATTAACATGCGGACAGAGAGCCCCCACAGGCCCAGGACCTACCCTAAGCATCACACTGGTCTCTGTGTCTCACACCCTTTCATTTTGCTGGGTCATTTACAGCCAGGCTTGGACCTAGACCTTCCCCAGCGGGCGCTGTGCAGGGACCCCATGTCCCATCATCCTCCTCTCTTCCACTCTGCACTGCGTCTAAACACTATTTTGTCACCACAAGCCTGGCATCCATCTTTCTCATTTCCTTTATTAAGTGGACTTTTCATGCGGCCGACCTCCTTCACGTCAAGGACGGTAGACGCCGTCCACAGAGGCACTGTTTACATTTCCATTCCCCTGATTTTAAATCTCCCAGCTGAAGTGTTGTACCGGCTTTGACTGACAGATGGAGCAAGTATCCCGAGGGCATCATGCTCCGTGACAACCAACCCAGGATTATGCAGCGTTGCCACAATGCTGGGCTTGGCCGTAACGCTTCTGCGAGGCACTCATGGAGGGGGGTTCATCCGGGGTCCTGAGAAGACTTGTCGGTGCACCAGCCTGGCCTTGTCGACAGCTTTCTCACTGGAATGGATTCCCGAGCTGGATCAGATTTTAAGACTCCATCGATCTCCATGGAGAAAAACAAAACACACAGAGATACAGGAATACTGCTCAGACTCACAGGCATGCATAGGAAAGGGCCAGAGTCACAAATGCAGGCAGACAAGTGCTCACAAACACTACTAATTATGAAGCTGATCATCACTATACTGTACGTTCTACAATGGATCTATATAAAACCAATTTCAACAACTGGATGAATTCAAGATAACTATGAATGATTATGAAGGCACCACAACTCTAATGTGGATCAACGGTGACTGAGGACCAAGATGCTGGCCTGGATACTGTTGAGTCACATTCCGTACCAGCCTGCTGCCAGGTACTGTGGGCAAGAGTTGGTCCTCAAACTGACCAAGGAGGGTGAGGGCAGGGGGAGGTGGGCACAGTTTGCTGCCAAAAAGGCACTTCCCGGGGCAGGAGGGGTGCACGGTGATAGAGAAACCAGGCCCTTGATCCTCCAGCATCCTGCTTCTGTATGCTGGACGGAATACAAGATTTCAATTCGAGATGCTGTCTTGAACTCCAGGCCAAAAAACAAGGGACTTCCCAGAGGAGAGAAGACCCCGTCAGATTCAGAGGAAGGCTGATCGGTGTTCGCTGACTGTAAAGAGGGGTCTTCTGCTTTGCTGTTGACAAGGTATTTAGGGGGTGGGGGGGCATGACTATACATCATTTATTATGGCGCTGAGCTGACGCTGTGAAGAACCAACAAGCCAAAGTAGAACAGATTCCAGGTCCTAAAGGCAAAGTCAACGAAAAATGTCAAAGCAACGTAAACACATGACCCCATGGCAGGGAGCAGATTCTTCTGACACGTGTTCCTCATCCAATTGCATCCTCAATTAAATGCCCACGTGCTGCCGCCATGCGTACGACACAGTCTGTCTCAGAGACAGAGTCTGCTCGGCGGAAAAGGTCAACGGAACAGACGGCGGGTACGAACAGCTGGCCCAGACGTGGGGCGCCCCAAACGTGGCCCCTTTGCTGAGAACCAGGACCGATTAAGTTACCAAAACGTCACTGCTGAGCTTGGCCAGTGATACACCTGTCAGAAGCTGGCACGTCCTACGGCGAGGACGTGGGGCGGGTCCCGCCTCCGTACCTCAGCCGTCGGCGATGAGGAGGAGGCCCAGAGGAGGGGAATCACCCTGCGTTCCATCAAGGGCAGAGGTGGCCGGCTTCCTGTCCCTCGCGACACTGTCTGCCAGCCAGGTGCCCATGGGGCTGTGGGTGGCATGTAGCTCCGAGCCTATCAGGATGCCCGATAACAACCGCAGCTCGGGGAGCGGAAAAAGTAGTGGGTGGCAGACAGCAGGTACGTCGTGGGAGGTGTGTGCGAGCCTCCAGCCCCCTCCCACCAGGTTTAGCACGGGCAAATTCTGGCTATTCCAGACTGGGTGAAAATGGGGAAATTAAGAAAAAAAAAAAAAAAACATTATTAACACATTTAGGAAAAACTAACAGGGTTAAAGAGCATTTTACTTCTAAGCAATTTGCCCACTTGTTCTCACTGTATCTGTTAAATGGAGCGATGAATCGGTCTTATTATAACTAAGAAATAATGAACATTGCACTATTCACTTACAGGGACAATTAATACATCTCTTCAGCATTGAATGCAATTCTCAACAAACAAATTTAGTTCAACACACTTTGAATTATAGTTCGTCATCACCTAACACGTTTGTTTGAAATTCGGTTTTCAGTCTGTCAACAGCTTCCATCCAGGCTAATTGATTATGAATGCAGGGACGAGAGCCGGGAAAAGACTCAAATAACAGCGTTTTAAGGTCAATCAGGATGGCCACAGATAGCTCAGCTAATGGGGATACCCATACTGATGTGAGTTAACTGGAACAGCTATAGTGCTGTCAGGTGACCAGGACACCATCCTGTCATTCAAATGTGACAAATACATGGATATCTGGTGACAAGCACACCTACAGGAGACCCAGTAGCAGGCATCCTCGTGCTGCTGGTGCGTTGAGACATCCATGCCTCTCCAAGCTTAAAGCTGATCTTGTGGGGGCTCTGACTCGGCTAGTAATGGCTGCCCCCAGCGTGTCATTGTCTGAGTCTGACCCACGACGCAGAGCCTGATTGCGGGAATATTACGGCACAGTTATGTCGCTACAGGAGGTTGGGACCCCGGGATTGAGAACGATGAGAAAGTGCTTGTTACCAGTGTCTCAGAGACAGGTGGGGCTCCCACCAAGATTCTGATTCAAATCCATAGTTATGTCATCCTAACATCACCGGGTGGACATGCATGTGCCATGGCTGTTTGCATCTGTTTTCACAAACACGATCCACGGGAGACCCAGCAACAGTGAGAAGGATAATAGAGAATGTTAAAGTTTAAGGCAACTAATTCCAGGGAGAACAGCACATTATGAGTCTTCAGTCAAAATCCATGCTCTAGAACTCGTCGTTTGCTCAAAGGGATTCGCGGAGACATCCGTTACCCTTGAATGACTGCAAGGAACTGGGTCTAGCATGCCAAGGTCAAAGAAGAATTAGGCACAGTGCCTTTCGCAGGTGTGTTGTATGAATTTACCTCACACAAAAGCCAAAAATATATTGACATAAAAAAAAATGGTATCCTTTGAGGCAGTACATATGATAGGCACAAATCATTTGCCAGTTCATTTAGGCAATGCTTGGAACGACCTAACAGGCTGAAATACACATGCAGCTGAAATACCAATGCAGCTGAAATACACATGCAGCTGAAATGCCGATGCAGCTGAACTACACATGCAGCCGAAATGCTAAATGCAGCTGAAATACACATGCAGCTGAAATGCCAATGCAGCTGAAATGCCGATGCAGCTGAAATACACATGCAGCTGAAATGCCAAATGCAGCTGAAATACACATGCAGCTGAAATGCCGATGCAGCTGAAATACACATGCAGCTGAAATGCCGATGCAGCTGAAATACACATGCAGCTGAAATGCCGATGCAGCTGAAATACACATGCAGCTGAAATACACATGCAGCTGAAATGCCAATGCAGCTGAAATACACATGCAGCTGAAATGCCGATGCAGCTGAAATACACATGCAGCCATACAACTTTCAGTTTTTACTGCTTCTTTTTCGATTCTTGAAGAGTCAGTGTCAACAAAAAGTCAACAAAAACAGCTTATCCTTTCGTCCCCCATCACATTACAAGAGTTACAGGCCGACGAGGCCTTTTCCACTGAGGACGATTGAAGGTGAGCCATTTGTCAGGTAGGATTAATGTCCTAAGCCTCCTCCGTCATTCAGAAATCAGTTCATCCCACCAAGGTTAGAATCGCCCCGAATCGGTTACCACCTTCTGTTTTCGGTCTTCTGCAAATCCTGACGGATCGGGCTAATGCTTCAGGACATGCGAGATCAACAGGATGGTGCCAGAAACAGAAAGGGGGGGGGGGGGGGCACGATTTGAGGGCTGGATGAAGTGCAAGGCGGGAAATTTCAGAGACTGACATCAGAAGACATGGATCTGTGTGTATGGGGTGGGGGTGGGGGGGGTCATATCTTCCACATCAAGCCTTAGAAACACTAAACACCAACCATTTACTGTTCGTGCAGCTAACACACACACTCTTGATCAAGCACAAGCTCAAAACAACACATTGTCATCATACACTCATGAAGAAACAGACACCAAGATATAAGTACAGGATGCGAACACACCTGAGAGGACACATGGGCACAAAGTTTTACTTCCCGAAAATGAGAAAAATATGCGAGCTGCAAATTCCTAGGCTAGAAGAACGATGACAACATGACATCAAACCAACAGATACGTTACTGATCCTGGACCTGGAGAGCGCAGCTGCACGCAAACCGCATCCGGCCTGCGTTGTTTCTACGTGGCTTGTGGAATTTGCATAAATCACTTCTTCTCATCTGATTTCTTGCGTTGTTCCCAGTTTTGTGTTGTACCCAAGGGCTGTTGTGGAATTCTGTAGCTACAGCTTTGTCATACTGCTGCATGGAGTTAAACATACACACACACACACACACACACACACACACACACACACACACACACACACACACACAAGAAACAATGCCACTTTTTCAATTAACAAATCCCCTAGCAACAATGACATAACAGACTGAAACATGGCTTCCAATTATTAACAAAAAACTGGCTCAGATGATATTTCCAGGAGCATAAACACATAAAACACATAAAATTACATACTGACTACGCATTTACCGAGAAACATTACGCACTCTGCCCGGGACCATAACAGCAAACGTCCCTCGAAGGATTTTTAAACTGGGCCAGTGCCTCCACTACGTCCTGCCAAACAGGCCAAACTCTCTGGATCCACATCCCGACATAGTATCATCAACACCGTCAAAACTCTGCTCAGAGATGGCCACTCCTTTGCATGCTTTCTGTAATCCATTTACACTAAGAAAACACACTTTTATTTTTTCTGATCACTCACTCCCCTCTGTCAGCTACTTGACGCATGGTTCAGAGGCATATTCCTCCTGCGACATATGCATTCCAAGTTCCATGAACATTTACATCTCCTGTTCTCTCCTGGGCAGAGCCCGTGGAACCAGAAGGCGCTTGTTTAAAGTGTTCCGGAGTCTTGGAACCAGATGGTGCTTGTTCAAAGAGTTTGGGGACTCCTGGACCAGAAGGCCCATGCACATAGTTTGTCTGGGATCGGCAGCACTCCGGAGAAGGAGAAAAAAGGGCCGAGCTGCACTGTGTAATTATACACGGCGGAGTGATCCAGGCCGTCCAGATGTGCTGGCCACAGCTGGAAAATGGAGCAGAGACCGTAATCGGAAGCCGGTGTTCCCGTGGTGTGTACCTGCACCCTGTTATTTCCAGTCCTGCATGTGTTAATAACAGGCAGCAGGAAAGGAGGGCCACTGTTTCTGCTGGAGGGGGGGGGGTTCATGATACCAGACCAACCTTGCAGGCCAGAAAAAAACGCTCCTCAACTGCACCTCCCTCCGCCCCCCCCCCCCCCCCCAAGAGGAGCAGCACTTATCTCTGGAGGTCTGACAGGCTGGTCTCCTCCTGGAGCACCATGGCACGCCTGTGTGTGCCCGAGTACGGAGCAGCGGCGAAGTGAGCCGTCAGGGGAGCCGGCAGGCACAGGGGCGAGGGGGCCGATTAAAGGCTACAGACCAAGGGAAAGAATCCCCGGCACCTCCAGCACAGACGGAGGCCCCGCGCCGCCAGACCTGCGGCTCCTCTCACACCCGAGGCTGGCAGAAATCCCCACTGCAGGTGTGCTCAGGTGAGGAAGCTACGGAGACCTGCGGGGGGGGGGGCACCGCAGAAACCAGCTGCTCCCGCGTCCCCTCACCCCCTCCACGGATGAATTATGATTTTTACGAGCCTGACTCCTGCTTCCATCTATGGAATGTCTCACCAGCCTTGTCTAAGCCACTCTCTCCCTCTTCATTTGCTGTGGTTGTAAAAGTTAGTAACCAGCACTAATGGCTGCTAAGAAAAATAGACCTTCAGAGGGCCAACAAAAAAAAAATTAAATAAAAATAGTTAATTGTATTATTTCTTTGGTAGAACGTGACTGTTTCTGAAGTGCTAGTAGGCAGAAGCCACAATGAGGTTTGGGCTATTCCAAGGGCGTATCAGGCACACAAAAAAAAAAAACACATAAATCCAGAGTTAGGAAAGTTCGAACACAAGGAGTAGTAAATGCTTTCACCAGCAAGAATTACTTAACCACAGCTTGAACTAAACAGCATGGTCTTGGCAAAAATTCCAAAGTAATTTGGAAATGGAGAAAGAGAGCATAAAGCCCCCCCCCAGGGAAACAGACTCGATTGACTGACAGCACCTCCCTTGGCTGCTCCGCAGTAGCTCGTCGACACCGCCCACACCGCATGGTCAGGGCAGGTGCTTTGAGCCCTGCATCCAACACACTAAATCCATTAGGGGTCAGCAAGACTGTAGTGTATTTGCATGTGCATGGATGAGACCCACAGCAGAAAATCAGCAGATGATCTGAAACCCTACGGTTCAGGATAGTGGAACCATACCGGGGAAACAAAACACTCGAATGTGAATGGCCAAAATCTACAGCATCGAGCCGGAATGCTGGGGCTCTGGGTGAACCTCCAATGAAAGCCATGTGTGCAGTCACTTTGCAAAGAATGTCCTCTTCCCTCAACCCTGACTTCATCCCTACCGCACACAGGGCACTGACATGCTGGAACTGAGTCCCCGGTACTAGAAATGGCAGCTGGAGTGCAGGTTTCTATGATGACTAGTGGCTGAGGCACCCAACTGATTGGGTGGCTTTGGCCGTATCACTGTCTTCAAGCCACGTAGATTCGTGTATAATACAAACAATGGGGACACTGTAGCGGGGACCTTCCGCTAGACAGCAACACTCCTAATTTCCCCACATGCTAAAATACCTACAAAATAGAAAAAAAAGGAGGCTGCAGAATGTTCCCAGGCTCACTCACACTGCCTCGGAGGCCAGATGGCTCGTGGAAGGTTTCTGTAGATGCGGGGCAGTGCGTGCATGTGACTGCGCAAAGCCTGAATGCCAGCTGGGGCCTCACGCCCATCTTTGGCTGAAATGTCAACATTCTGCAATGTTCCAAGGGGATGGAAAACAAGAGTATGATGCTCTCTTGACATGATTGCAGGATTTGTGGGGTGTGCGACTTTGAGGCGTGCTATCCGAGTGCCACAAAAACTAGACAAACATCACGACTACCGCAAGAAGTTAACAAATTACATGTATTTTTTTAACTGCTAATTTCAAAGCAAAACACCTGTTCATTCAAACTTTTCTGTTTATCTTAGTCCTGAAGACCAGACAGTTCCAACTAGCCAGAGGATACAGATGTGGTCCCGCTGCAGGGATCCTCACTGTTGTGTCGCGTTCTCCTTGTTTGTGTACGTTTGTTCCAACACTATCTCTCAAAATTAACATTCCACAAAGCATCTGACAACACCAGCATTAAAGGATGCCAGGGTCCTGGAGGAGGTCTGTGGAGGTTGAGAGACCGTGTGGGGGAACTGGCGCCGAGGACCGACAATAAACGCAAAAGACCCAAATAAGAAGCGACTTGCAGGTAAGGTTTACCCTCTAATGACCTCCTGGGGAACATTAGAGCCGAAAAGCCCAAACATTACCAGTGTGCTTCACTTCCATGCGCTTCAGAGTCCCTTTCAGGTTACTATTATTCTCTGAGAAACACCAGAGCAGGTTTCTGAAAGCCAGTGTGGGGGCGAGGATTAGCGAGGTGAGCATTTTGGGAGAAACCAAAGAAGCCAGGGGGGAGGGACAGCGTCCTGCAGAGGTACCCTGAGGCGCAGCTACTGTAACCAGCTGGCCCTCGAGAATTTTCCCCGTAACAGGTAGCGTAATTAATGGCACAGGGGAATGAAAAACGGAAAATTGGCAGCGTCGTCGACGGTGCGTACATGAAAGTACAGCTGCAGCTAACTGTCCACATGAATTGGCGCTACGAAAGTGTCCGACGTGGCTGCCTCTCTCCTGTTCTTCCAGCCTGACGGACGGTGCCCCTGCTGTTAGTGCGCAGGCTCGTGGGCAGAGCCGCCGCACCGCAGGTGAAGGCATCTGGAAAACGCCCCCCCAGTGCGCCATCTGCCTTCCCATGTCCCCACTGCTGTGTCTGCTTGTCCGCGACATTCCCAGCATGCCTCAGGGCTCGGCCGTCGTCCCCGGCCCTGATGCTACCTGTCACATTCCATCCCAAGGCACCGTGCGGGGGAAGGTTGGGGCGCCACGCCTGTATGTGTGTGGCAGGGAGGGGGGTTGTGGGGCAACCGCCTTCTGAACATACGGTGTATGGCTGACATTTGAGACCAAGTTGTACTGTAACCATGACAGCGGCTCGGACAGAATACACTGCTTGCAGGCGACTGTTGGATGAATATTATGTTTTTGTGTGCTTATGCTTGGCTGCGTGGAGCTCTGGGTCTCTAGCTCAATAACAACCCCCCACCCCCAGTCTGTCTCCTCGGTCTTTGAGCAGGATATGTTAATAACACCTATCCTCAAGTCTGTTCTCCGCTCTCCACAACCACTCAACCTTTTCTTAAACCCACAATATGTTTCCTCTGCCATCAGCTCGCAGATACCAGAGCGGCGCAGCTCATCCCTGCATCCTCCCGGCTCCCTCTTCTGCGGACCCGGACCAGACTGCACTCCGGTCGGATGGGGTCCGGCTCTGGGGCTGGCTGAAGGGGCCCCCGCGGTGCGCTGGCGTGCACCACGGGGGTCATGACCTTGCTCTAGATTCGTCATGGCAACAGCTACTGTTGTAGAATTCCCATGGGTATCCCGCAAGAAGCAGGGCAGTGCTCATGTTCGGGACAAACCTCCGATTCGAACCAGCCCTACACTGCGGTTCTCATCCTAGAATTGAGCTGGAATTAACAGCCTCTTCCAGGACGTCACATTAGCCGATACAAAACTGCCCCTGCCAGGAGGGCCGTGTTGTCACTCTCCCCATTAGCCGAACACGGTTACTTCACTGTGGGCCCTCAACATTCCCGGGGCTCAGCTCACAAACCGCAGCATTTCGACCCGCTCTGTCAAACCTGATTCATCGCAAACCGACTCCCCCTGCTGGAGACGAGGGTCCTGCAGCGTTTCATTGCCGTTACCAGGGCCAGAAGAGGCGCTCAGTGATCCGTCTTCCAGTCCCGCCTACGTGTCGTGTACACACACCCACAAAGACGCGCTCCCCCTCTCTGTCAGTCACTCGCTCTAACACAAAGGTGCCGTAAGATGACTCCCAACCACAAAGATAACGATAGCAAAGAAAGTGACATAATAGAGTATCCAGTCCCTTCCATCATCTCCGTATCGTGCTGTCCCTCGTCCCGGACATGCACGCTCTCGGCCGTTTATCTCAATAACCCTGACGGCTCGGCGTCGAGGATCTTAGGAGGAGAGAAGGATGAGGGATGAGATGAAAAACAGGTGACCAAGTATCGACAGGCAGAACAGCAGCTCTGATAAACCCCTGTACTGCTTGCAGAGCGCGCTCTAGGGAAACAGCAGGTAGGACATGGGAAAGCCCGGCAAACGGGGCACTTGGGTAATTGTGCCTCTGCCTGTGGCGGGCGTCCCAGACCGCGACATCGATCCGGTCCCTGCTTTTCATTAGCTAATAGGCAGCTTCAATAGACCGCGGCACAGTGCAATGATGTGTGTGCGCGCGCAGGTGTAGCTGTGTGTCTCGAGTGAAGGTGGGTGTGTTGGTGGGGGGCAAAGAGGAGCACACACACGGGAGGTGCGCCCTGCGCTCCGGCGTCGCTCAGTCTGTCTGCAGACCTGCCTAACTCTGCTTGAATCTGACTCCTTCCCGAGATCAACGGCGTTAGTTTCTATGGAAACCCTGACACGTTCCCCATATCCTCTTGTTGTTCCTTTATTATTAGATGTTGTGGAGTAGACGCCTCAGAATAGATCCATCTGTCCTTATTATCCGAGTGCAAACATGCACTTGTCCGTCCTCACTGGCGCCCCTTGGCCCGCCTCATTAAGCAGCCGGTCGTGCCATTGCAGCAATACCCCCCCCACCTCCCGCCGCGCCCATGTCCGTCTGCGTGGCCATCGAGTGCCCGGCTCTTGCTGGTTATGTTGTGGCCCCGTGGAGGACGGTCTTGGAGAGTGACAAGAATCAGAGAGCCTGCGATTAGCCTCTGAACGCCAAAAGTTATGGCCGAGTCTGGTCAATGGTGATATATATACAGAGGAACGTCCTGCTTGCCCAAAATAGCATCCCGTCAAGGGTGCTCCCCTACCGCGCACCCTCAGACTAGATTCACCTCATTTGTAAAAACACATGGATGGATGGTACCCCTTCATGCTCTACAGCTCCTGAAATGTGTGACGACTGATATTCCCATTTCTGTGCCAGGTTCGATGGCTGAGAGTTTATTATCCATCCTCGAGAGGACCCACAGGTACCATCAGGCAATTTTCACGGCCACACTGCTACCTGTGTGTGTTACCACGGCCTGTCATGATCAGCCTACCTGCCTCGTCCGCTTTCGCGAAGACAACTGACACGCGATATAAATCACTCGCCGCAGTGCAAATGTGGCCTCGTTCGAAGCTCGACAGGCTCCCTTCATGACTGTCAGGGGAGGGTAAGTTGATACCGCGCCATCTGGCACGACCCGCTGCAGGACCCACAAGCCTAAAAGGAGCATTGCTCGCTGTCCACTGCCCAAACCGGAGCCCTGGCACCCGCAGTGCCTCCCTAGAACCCCAAGCCAAATCACACTGAAGGTGAGGCACAGGATACCTACTAAGGGATGAGCCTCAAGAGCGGAGAAGCCCTTTAAATAATTAAGGCGCCAGGTTCTCCATTTCCTCCAATTAAGTTACGTGGAGAGCAGTGGCCGTCTCCTCTGCAACTCGATAGTCCATTACACACAACATGAAATACGATGTTAGCGGGCGTGCCCCGCACACAGGAAGCTCCCGACTGAGAGCACAAGCTTAGCTCCGCCCCCAACTCTCTGTGGGATGCTGTGCTTGCCCTTCGCCTTGGGCCCCTCCTGGTGGAGACGCAGGTAATGGTGAATCGCCTTCACTCCAGGCACCGGTTGGCGTGGAGACCGCTACAGCATTATGCCCAAGACAAGGGGAGCGACGTGAAGGACTATGCGGGGGAGGAGATCCTCACCACCCACCCGGTCATGGAATCTTCCCTCCTCTCCTGCTTTGAAGAACATTATCTCCCAGGGAAATACAAACAGAGAAGGCAAAGGCTGACATGACAAAGGCGGGTGGAAACGTGAGAAGGGGCACTTTCCGGTGGAATGCGCGAACACGAGACACGGGCCTTAAAAGACCTGCTGATAAGAGACGAGCCCAGCGACAGGAGGCAGAGAAAGGCAGTCCCCGACATCAGGAGCGAGGGGAGGGTCACTGCAGGCAGCAGGCGGTGATATCTGGGGGGGGGGGGGGGGGGGGGGGTTGGGAAATACCTGCAATCTTTGAACATGGGGTTTCACAAACTGAAGGCATCGCTAGGTTTCCCAGAGATGATTCAGCTGGCTACAGCTGATGTGTATACATCACGCCACTCTGAAAAAGACCAGGACTACTCCAGATCTAAGTGGGAAGGGTGTGAGCTGAATCTCCTGTCCTGGAGAGAGTGGGCTGTAACCTCACCCTGATCAGTAATCCTCCCAAAGAGCATTCATGCCTTCTCACTTGACAAGGGTCACCATCGCCAGCTGAAAGACGATTGGCCCAGGAGTGCCCCCTTTAATCATCGATTCAAAACCTATCATTGGCTAATGATAAGGTTGGCCCCTCTGTGTAAATTAGGGCCCCACTTATGTCTTCCATCAGACGCAACCTGCCCCACATACCCCCCGCCCAGACCAACACTGTAATCATTACAGCTTCATAGCCACTGTACCCAGAACAGCTAAAGTAGCTCATGATTCCACAAAGAATTTAGGCATAGATACTCACACTCAAGTGATGTACGACCAAAAGTACAGACACAGTGACTTTCAATCCCCAGTCGTAACCCCAACGATAAATATATTAGGATTCAAAAGAGGGGGTCAAAAGACAAGTCGATAAGTAGGAACCGACAGACAGTCACTATGTGCAGTAACAACAGACAAACGGAAAAAGCAGCACAAAACCAATAAAATGCTCCCAATGCACCCAGAGTGAGGCACAGGAAAGTTACCAATCTCAATCCCAATCCCAATCCCAATCCCAATCCCAAAGCAGCCAGCGGCTCGCAGCAGCTGGAACGACTGGACGATGGCACCATAAAGTATAATCTCAGTATTAGCATGGACAGCTGGAGCCGACAGGGGCAGAGGGGGGGGGGGGGGGGGGCGGCCCGAGTAGACAGCGGCCCGCGGTCAATGCCGTCTGCCAGTTACTCCCCTCAAACAGGCAGCATTAAGACCAGAGAGAGGCAGCGTGGGTGTCCAAGGCCTGACCGCGGCCAGCAGTTACGAGGTTTCACCATGTGGGGGCGCACATGGTGTAATTCTACCCAAGTCTGTGTCTTCTTGTGTCTTGTCCATAGTAAACATTCCCAGGCCCATCAGTAACCTGACAGCCCTTTTAGGTTGTAGGTGTCTGCCCCACCCCCTCCCCTCTTTTTATTTTGCCTCCCCCATCTGGAGTTCTCTCCCCAAAATAAAGTCTCCATTTCATGCAATTTTTTTCACACATACCCAGGGGTAAATTATTACAGTTTCAGCCTCACCAGGCAAACACATGCGAAACGATACCATTGCACAAGAATTTAAAAACAAATGCTGCAATTACCAAATATGCATCATTTAATATTTCTGAAGGAAATGAAAGTTAAACTTTAAAGTTACCTATTTAATATTGCATATGGTTTAAGCAAAAGTCCGCAAAGGAAGAAAAAAAAAATGCACAAAGTAAACGAGTAGAGAAGAGACTGACCTTGGGCGTAGAAATCGGCCGTGTGATTGGCCGGAGGCGTCTTCACGGCCGCCGAGCGGTAGACGACGTGCGTTCGGCCCACCTCTTCCTCCGAGCGATCGCCCCGCTCCAGGGGCTCGATGAAGAACTCCTCCTGCTCCGTTCGAATCATGCCAGCCTGGAGAAGAGAGGTGACCATGTTAGGCGCTTCAGCGTGCCTGAGGAGTCACTACTGCTTTTAACCTGCAGTTAGGGGGCCGGGTGCTCCACGAAAGGTGAATCCCGCCCCGTCGCCGTCTCAGCGAAGCCTCGTCTGAGCTCTGACAATGACGGCGAGCTCGCATACAGTATGCCAGGATGCCACCCAAACACCCTCCTCTGAGTCATTAGCCGCCGGCTGTAATTGCGCTCACCGCCGGGCTCGCGCGCCGCATGATCCACGCTGCCGGCCAGGCGTGCCTGAGCTCCCGTGTCTGCCCGTGCATCCCCACACGTGCCACTTATGCATGCATGCATGGGCGCGCCTCTGTTTACATTTCGGTAATATAAAGTAGAAAATATTCCCAGATAAACATAAGCAGCACTCTGGGAATGCCCTGAAAAAACACACCCTTTTTCACACCCTTATCAAACACGCTTCAGCTCCGACCTATTTCTGTTCTGTTCGTTTGAGGTTAGGGTTAATAACCTGTGTTAAGATAAGAGGACATGCCCTGCAGGATAGGGACAGGAGTATGTGCTGGTGTGTGTGACATGGGGAGAGGAGGCAGCCAGCCTGGGTGCCGGCCCCAGCTCCAAAACACAGTGTAGGGCAGTTCTGCCACTTCTCACTGACTGTACAATATTTCAGAGTCAAACGGGGGCCTTCCGTGGGCACCTCAGACAGACACCTCAAGCACCAGCCGCATCACCCCCCCGCAGTGCCTTCTCTCTAGGGGATGTCTGGCCAGCAGCTCAGCGGATTCATTCCCATGTCCAACCAAAGAGCAACAAAAATAAAGCGACATGACCCAGGTCCGTACGTGGAGCTATGCGGCACTGGAACCTTCTGAAGAGGGAGTCAGCGCACCAGAAGTGGAGATAGAGAGCGAGAGCGATGCAGCCTTCCTCACATGCATCAACGGGCCCCCCATAGGTGTACAGTGAGTCAGCCCCACTGCCCTGCTGCAAGTACCTGTCCAGCCAACGGTCACCTTGTCACAGTGTAGGAGCCCCCCCCCTCCGATTTCGAGATGCGCACTCAAACATGCAGTGCCCCCGCACCCCCTCCCCCCCCCCCACAATACTTGCATCATCAGGACTGTATCTGAGTCTGCCAGTGACTCTGCTTGTCTGCTTCCTGGTCTGATTTTGATGGCGTAGGGTTATTGCCCCACCGGTTGCCGCCCTGTGTATTTTTTTTGTTGTTTACATGACCACCCTCCGCCCCCCCCCTCAAGCCCCGATCTGTTCCCAGCATGCCCTGCGTCTTCGGTCAGGTGACCCCTGCAGGATGTCTGTCACCTCTGCAGCCATGACACCAGGCGGGAGCTCTGGGAGGGCGTAAATAAACATGTCAGCATGAGAGCAGCCGCTAACACGCCCTGTCATGCGATTCTGTTGCTCCGCTGCGCACACACGGCCACCCGACACACAAGTGCCACGCTCCCCAATTCCATCTGTCTGCTTAGAAGATGCATAATTACCACATCCCAGACTTGGTGGCTCGGGACTAGGGGATTCTGGGTAAAAAATGGACCTGGTGTGCTGATCGGCGCTGGAATGGCGTCCAGTCTGGGGCAATTCCCAGGATAGGCACCAGGGATCACTGCTGCCCCCTGCTGGTTAAGTGGTATGGAAGACACACACCTACTTTTATTCACACATTAAAATGTTCAAAACGAGTGAGGGAATGAGGGGTGAAGCAGGGGGCCACCAGCCCCCCTCCTTTAAATCTGCCCCTCTCACACTCCCCAGAAACCCCTGTTGTACCTTTGAGGTAGGTACTCACCTGAAGTACTCCACACAAGGGTTGAGGGTAAAATGACGAGCTGGTCAGGGAGTGAAGGATAAGTAGGTACATGTGAAGAGGAACTCCCGTAAATGTTTGAGGATCAGATTAATTTTTTGGTCCTTATGCTACGCTTCAAACAGTCTGTTGAGAGGGAAGCATAAGCGCCGGTGCCTTTATTCCCAGCCGCTCTCTAAGCCGGCCGTCATAAAGCCACCGTCCCCTCCAGCAGGCATTCACAGCAGCGGCCGCAGACGACAGCATGCTGGCCGGTGGGTGCCGCATGCTGCCAGCCGCTCTGAAGCAACCCCAGCACGCACGCCCCCTACCTCCCGGCCTGACCTCTGGCACCCTGCTATTTCTGACCTCTGATGGGCTGTGAACTCCTATCCCCGCCGCCAACCTGCAGGCTCAGGCCGAGAGGTGAGAGAGAAGCAGGACTTCGAGTTCAGACGGGACTGGGAGGGGGCAGGGAATCGCTAAAGCCTTCTCTCTGCTACAGGGAGCCGGTGCTCACCTTACGCGATCCTGACCTAGCCATTATGACGTTAAGTCCCTACTGCCCCTGAACAGGGATATTTATACCACTTGTATTAATTAAACATAATTCAGTAACAGTATAAGCTGGTGGCTAAAACTGCGCATTATGCAGTGACGTGGCGGGGCTCCGGATCCCTGCTGTTTCATGTTTAAATGCAGACGCTGGAGGACTCTGACGCCAGCAGAGCATCATGGGGGGGCAGCATCCGGAAACGTCCTTGACTGGAAGTGGCCGGTGTGTTTTAATGCAATGTGGCAAAATGCAGCCGTGGCCCCATCTCTGTCAATAATAATTAAAAAATAACATGGGGCGGGGCCAGAAGGAAGTAGCTACATATCTGTTTCTGCCTTGGGGGGGAGGGGGGGGGGGGGCACAGTGCTCTCCCAGGGGTGCCTGGCTAAGGGAGGAGTCAGCACACGCTGACCATGCAGGTGTGAGTGGGTGGAGGGGGCAGATGAACCGCACAAGGGCGCAGATATCAGACAGGGGGACAAAGTCATTAAAAGGTGACATCACACGAACTGCGCTTCATGGTCGCAGTGGAAAACTGAAGAGCTCAACATCTTGGCGCAAGGCAGAATGCCAGAGTGTGTGTGTTTGTGTCTGTGTACATGGTGAAGGGGGAGGGTTCACAAGGTAGGCTGTGTGAAATTAGGGGTTTGCTTACGTGTGTGATGAAACGTCCTCAGAATGACAGTAATAAAACACACACTGCTGGGACGGCTCCACAAAACAAATAACGTTTACAAGTCCAGCTGCTTCTCGGAAATACTAACCCTATGAGTGAAAGTTATGTGGGATGGGGCTGGGATTCATAAAAATGAGAACTGTGAACGTGTGAGTCACACTGGGGTTAGTGTGTCTGAGCAGGTCATGCCCAGGACATTGTGTGTGTGTGTGTGTGTGTGTGAGTGTGTGTGTTTGGGTCATACCCAGGTCAGTGTGTGTGTGTGTTTGTGTGTGTTTGGGTCATGCCCAGATCAGTGTGTGTGTGTGTTTGTGTGTGTGTGTGTGTTCGGGTCATGTCCAGGTCAGTGTGTGTGTTTGGGTCATGCCCGGTTCAGTGTGTATGTATGTGTGTGTGTGTGTGTGTGTGTTTGGGTCATGCCCAGGTTGACGGGTGCCTGTGAGTTTACCCTGATGCATCACAGTGACTCTCTGAAACAGAGACACGCCACATACACTCCCATCCACACCGTTCAGCACACTTTAAAGCACAGTAAGGTCAGCGAGGTGTCTCTGATCCTTGGCCCAGTTGGGTTCCGGTCCATCCCTTTCAGGCCTCTTCGTGATTGCAGAAGAGGATGCCTGTGATTTCACTGTGAACATATTTTATTTCTCTAAGCCCAATCCGGGCAGCAGATGTCCTGTGATTTACTCCCTAAGAGACTTAGTACCTCGATCCCGTATCCATCCCAGCAGATGAGGGGAAATGCCCCTGAGGGACCAACAGGCGCCCCTCCCCCGCCACTAACTGCAGCGTACCACACAATTATTATCCAGCCAAACACCGGCCATTTGAGTAGGAGCCATGCTTTTTGTTATTGACTTCCTGTGTAATTGGCATGTTTCAGCCCGACGGAGGGTCCATTAGGTGTGTGTGACTGAAGTGGTCGATTTCAGCTCAAGGAGGCAGAAGCATGAGGGGAGCTACGGCGCCTTACGGATGCATGCAGGCACGCTGACCTCTCACTATGCACAGATCAGATGGGCTTCACTGCCGAGGCCACATCTGGAAATAGGCGGTCCTCCGCTGGCGGTCCGCCACCACCTGCCAGATGTTCTGAGCCAGGGTGCGGCAGGGAAGGCAAGGGCCAGGTGCATGACAGGTGTGCTGAACGTTTTTGCGCAAATAACAGCCTGAGTTAGGAGTTGTTTTCATCTTGATTAATGCCGCACCCCTCCCTTCCTCTTTCTCTTTCTCTCTTTCTTCCTTTACCTTCTCTGCTTCTCAGATCACTAGTATTACTTCTTTACATGGCGTGGAAAGTTCCGGACTCAACTCCAGCCAGGACATTAGTCCAAAGCACTGAAAGTAACCTGGGTGGCAGAGGCCAGGGGAGCACATGATGATAGAGGGGCCAGGAACCAGGACCCATGTGGTCAGTGGTGCCGTGACCCACCTCCCAATGTGACCCCACCTGCCCCAAAAAAAGCCCGGCATGGGGATCTGTGTGAAGCAAGAGGGGGGTTGTTCTCAGTCTAAAGTTTATTTGTTATAGGGAATATTTCTGGAAAGCAGAGCAGAAAGCACAGCATGACCGCAGAGTGGAGGACACAAACGACGGCATCTGAATGGTTCTGTGGGTCTCACTCCTATGGAAGGGATGTTATATACATTAGTGGAGGTCAGCAGTCGTCGAGGGACCAGCAATGGGCCATACATACGGTCAGGGGTCATGTGCTGACTTAAGGAAAGGGGAGTTCTAGAGAATGCCAACTGAGCAGCATGAGCTGAACAAAGCGGTGTCCAGCACAGTGCGGAATATCGTACACAGAGCAGTGTGTCCTTCACAGACCGGTGTGTCCTTCACAGAGCAGCACAGACCAGTCTGTCCTGGACAGAGCAGTGTGTCCTTCATAGACCGGCACAGACCGGTGTGTCCTGGACAGAGCGGTGTGTCCTTCACAGACCGGTGTGTCCTTCACAGAGTGGCACAGACCGGTGTGTCCTGGACAGAGCAGTGTGTCCTTCACAGACCGGTGTGTCCTTCACAGAGCAGCACAGACCGGTGTGTCCTGGACAGAGCAGCGTGTCCAGCATAGAGCTGCATGTCCCACGCAGAGTTACACAGAGTGGCATGTATAGCACAAAGTACCGTGTCCTGCACAGATAGGTATGTCCATCACGGTCCTGCACAGAGCAGTATGTCCAGTACGGAGTTACATATTATGGCATATGTAGCACAGAGCAATGTGTCCTGCACAGATTGGACTGCCCAGTACAGAGCTGCACATACTGATGTGCTCTGTACAGAGTGGTGTGAAAAACACAGAGCAGTTTGTCTGGCTGAGAGCTGGTACAGAGTGCAGGGGTGCACAACACAGAGAGGTGTGTCCAGCACAGAGAAGCGTGCCCAGCATAGAGCTGCACAGATCAGTGTGACCTGCACAGATTGGCATGATCAGCAGAGCTGCACAGATCAGTGTGACCTGCACAGATTGGCATGATCAGCAGAGATCTGCATAGAGTGGCATGTCCGGCACAGGGTGGTCTGTCCTCCACAGATCAGCGTGTGTCCAGTATAGAGTGGCATGTGCTCCACACTGCAGCATCTCTGGCACAGAGTGGCACTTCCTACGCAGTGGCAGGGCAGTGTTAGCTGGTGCTGTGCAAGGCCATTTTTGACATCTGAGACCCGATGGAACAAATGCTGAAACACCATCATGCTTAGACCTGAGGTGTTCTGTGCAGGGAAGCACTGATCTGATCCCTGGAGAGAGGGATGGACAGCAACGCAAACATGGCATCCAATGAGCCGAACCCCAGTATGAAACCTGCACCAACTTAAGAGTGGGTTACTGATCTGGGTGCATATGGGGAAGAATGTGTCGGTGGGCTGGTGTTTCTGAATATCCCTCAATCAGTGACCCCAGCTCTCACCACACACCGGGCAAAACTCCCAACCTGGAATCTGACAGTCAGCAATTCGCCAAGACTTTTTATTTATTTATCAGTATTTCTGGAACGGAAATGCCGCCAATCGACAGGCAGAAGGGCCTATTCGTGAAGGAACCCAGCAAGCTGAGATATTTATGTGGTGTCTAGCATGCAGCATGGTGCCTGACTCCATGGGAAACGCCCTAACCTGGCCCCGGTATCCTAGCAACAGCAAGAAACCCACCAACCCCCTTCGCTAGGAGAGTGACACCCGGAGGGAGGGGGGGGGGGATTGGTGGGCGGCACGGAGAGGAATCAGAGCAGGTCTCGATGAAGCGGTCGGGGCATCCTGCTGCATGGATGAAGCCGCCTCATGCGAGTCGAAGGCATAACCCCCCGCCACCCCCAAACACGGAAGCAGCTCATGGATCACAGGATCTGCCCCTGGCGTCTGAGTTGTGCTTCCCAGTCACTCAAGTGGCTGCTCCACATAAATTCGGCTAATTAACAGGGGGGGAGTGTGACTAATTGGCGGCATGAAGACGAGGCACGGCGGCCTGATGCCGACCCAGAAGAGACCAGCAACTAGACGCTCTGGTGAAACGTGACGACCTCACTGCCACCAGGAGGCGCTGCACGGACTCCCTAACCCTTCACGACGCACCCCCCCCTACAAACACACAGCGTAAATACAATTCATATTCCTACTCCAGTGTCAGGCCACTGAAATCCATCACCACGCCAGTGCAATGTCATTCATCCGCTGACACTTAACATATCAACCTCACTAAAGGCTAATCTGTGCTGAAACACGCTCATTTTACAGCGTAATTGTGGTACACAGATTGGTAAAAAAAGAAAAAATATGTAAAGGAAATAACATAAATTATGCATTAATACTGATTAAGAATGAAACCAGAGCACAGGTATAATTTAAACTGCAAATGTCTCACAAATACGTGTTCATTAAACATACTAATAGTAAATATCGATCGATAGGCTACATATCGGTGTGTCTTTCTGCTTACACCCCGCAAGCTGGAATGTTCCAGGCAATGCTGGTATATGTTGACTGAACAGAGGCCAAACTCTCTAGCATAATTAAAACCTACAATATACATCAAATACAGCTTTGGAAAAAATTAAGATTATTTTTAGTTTCACTCATTTCTTAATCAATAGGTATGCTTCTGTAAAAAATATACATTTTCTTATAAACTCCAGCCTGCTTCTCATAGATGAAGGGCTTCTTCCCTGCTTTATGGCTCTTCAGTCTTCCTTCTGTGAACCTGTTACGAAATGCCCAAGCTCTGCACTTCACACGACTTAACGTTTCCCATTCTTTTTGAAGGTCACTCGAGGTCATCCTCTGATTTCTGAGGCACTGGCAGATAAGTTGACAGTCATCTCTGGCATTAGAAAGTCGCCTCTGCCCTCTACTTGGTTTCTGGCCGTTCCCATTGCCTCCCGCTTCACCTTGTTCTTGTGTACTGCTGTCTTAGAATTTCTGAGCCTGGAACCAACCTGCTGCTCAGTGTAGCCTTCTGCCAGCAGAACCAGGATGGATTAAACCAGGGTTTAACAATGCAGATTCTTAAAAAAAAAAATATGGAGTGGTCTCTTAATTTATTCTAGAGCTGTAACTCAGCTCAGTTTATACTCCACAAGCGAGAGACGCTTGTTACATCATCACAGATCTTTCAGTTATACCAACAATGTTATCAGTGCCAGTATCCGCGGTCTAAGTAACAACAATTCAACTTCACAGATTATTCAACTTCAGCTTAATATTACTGGAGCACCGTTATTGATCTGACACTAGACAGATCAAAAAGTCGTTCACAGGAAAGGCACTCCACTGAGGCAGTCAAAGAACAGAACCAGGCGATATTTGGAAGTGGCAGCCCCCCCTTCAACGAGGGACCACACATACTTCTCCACGGCCCACCAATTATTCTCAACCATTGATTATTTTTTAACAAGTAACTCCATTATACCTGATGTTTCCAATACCACAGTTCACCCTGTTAGCATCTCATGCTGCTCTCCAGTCAGCCTTTACCTCAATAATAAACGCTAAATACAAAGCACAACCAGGTGGAACTCCGCAACAGTTCTACGCAGCGACAATGACTCCAACACAGCGTTCGGAAAAGTCGGGCATCCTTCTTGGAAATGAATGATTCTCCAGAAATACCTTCCATGTTACTCTGGGAAATGGCAAAAGTAAGGGAAACCATCTCTTACTCGGCATCCAAGAAGACAGAAACAGAACTGAAGAAATAAAAAAAGGTAACATAATTCATACATGGCGTCCATACACAAAGGAAAAAGCAAGGCAAGGTAGATCTGAAATGAGGATATTATCAACAAGATGTAAGCGCAACAGAGAACAATTTGAACAACCTGAGGTGACTCGACAGGAAAGGTCAGCACGACCCACAGCGAAACGTCTCCTTTAACACATATTCCAACCACATGTTAAACAGCAGCAATCATAAATAGAAGCTTCTGTAAGACGAATAACTCTCCCCGAATGAATGCGAACACAGATACGAGGAAATGGTGGAGAGTGCTGCCCCATTGAGTTCCTAAAGCAAATCTGGTGAACGATTTCACCACTATTTACTAACACAGCAAAACAAACAAACTCTTTACTCTTCCCCCGCATATGAATGCGGCCAGATTCTCAGCACTGCTTAAGACAAACAAAGACCCAGCCCCCTGTTCGAGCTACCGCCCACTATCACTAATCAACACAGACATCAAAATTATATTAGCAAACCATTAAAAAAAAAATCTGACTCAACTCCGATCTCACCCACCATCACTGAACTGGCTTCATTAAAATTAGAGCCGCTTCATACATACTTTCAATCTGATTCATTCTGTGAAACAGGAAAAAAAAAAGAAGCATATGACAGAATCGACATTCTTATCTGGGACACTGAAAAAGCTGTTTTCCGAGAATCATCCCTTCGATGGATTAGGCACTGCCTGGGCTGCAGTCATGACGGTAAAACCTCACTGAACTTCAAACCACAGCGAGGGAGCAGGCAAAATGCCCACTCCCTCCACCACTATTTACACTGTGGAGGGCCGCTGCCTCCAGCCGTAGGTCACAATCACAGCATCATTGGCATAATCCTCTGATTCACAAGTATGCGGATGCGGATGATGGACTAACTTTTCCACAAAGTCTGGATTGTTTTTCTTTTAAAGAATTAAACTCATCTCTTCTTACTGGGAACCTTCCATTCGCCGTAGGTAACGTCGTATCTCACGGGTAACAAATATCTCCTCCAAATGATCAAAATCAGTACTTGAAATATGGAATACAATCTGAAGTGCTATTATAGGGCATACTGCAAACGTGAAAATGAGTATAGTAAATATGGTTAATTATTGATTCACAATAATTCCAACACAGCCTGGCAAATTCTGGTTCAATCCATCTTTAAAACGCACGCATACACACGCGCAGCCTTGCGTAAACCTGCATTTGCGTTTGGGGCCAGAACGAGCAAGTGCAACTTGATTTTGGCATATCGTGATTTTTACAGCACAGTACAGGAACTGTACCTGTATGGTATCTGCTTATTGTAGCTGTCCATACACCCGATAATTTCCTACTGCCTCTAAATCAGTGTATATCACATACTATGGACCTCGGATGCACCGTAAATGCAACCGGATCTGACTCTTAACACTTTTAATCTGACGAATAATACTTTTAAGGTATTTAAAAAGGGACTTTGCGGGACATAGCAGTGTTGCAACTGTTTGCATCTGCAGTCACTGCGGTCCGACCGGTTCAGCTGGAATGCCTGACCGTCTCTCCAGAGCTCGGAAATGTGAGCATCCGGAGTCTCCATTTCCAAAGGAATAACGCCAGAAAAGGCTGGCGAGCTGGCAAAAAAAGAAAAACACCTTCCAATACTTTTTGAATTTTAAACAGCGTCTTTCCCGCACTGTTTTGCCGAGTTTTGAGTTTTTGTTCTCTTTTTTTTTGGTGGGGATCAAAGACGAGAAATTAAGCAAATAATTTAGTTGGTTATCGGACAGAGAAGAACCGTGAAGAGAAACAAAAAAGAAAAAGAGAAAAATTATGATAGTTGCAATTAATCCTCTGGAGTATTGGCAAAAGATTGCATGAGCAAATAAGTAACACAAATGTAACATGTTTAACACATCTAGCGAAAAGTCTGCATTCTGGAAGATTAAAAAGTCTCACTCTCGGTGTCCGTAAGCCTCTGTGAGGTGTTCGCATCTTGTCGCGATCCTTACCATTACACTTTTAAAGGCGTGCAGTGGAGGCAATACGGGGGGAGGAAGGAGGCCCTGCTCTCCTGCATTACTGCTGTGCTGCGTCACTGCATTACTGGCTCTGATAAGCGCTCATGCGCCCAGCTGCCAGGTGGAACCCGGGTCGTGTGTTCCAGCAAATTCCATCCGCATGCGAGTCTGCGAACCACCATCTTGTGTGAGCTTTGTGGTGAAACAAATGAGCCAATGGGGAAAGGATGGAACGTTGGCTAGCGGGTTCCCAACAGGAGTACGCAGTGGGGCACCCGTGGGGCGCTCTGTGATGGACCGTCCCCAACTGTGTGCTCTGTGCTTCCAAAGACGGGTTAGAGAGAGCCTGGAGCCTAAGTACTGATTAAGCGGTTATGGAGGATGGGTGGATTAGGGTACAGAAGCACAAACTGCAGGCATAAGGGGGATTATCAGAGACTAGCCATGAAGCTGTCAGACAGGCGACACGACACGATGTATAGTAACTGGCAGCACGGAGTGTTTGCGGGCTGATTCTAGGTCACAGCACACAGCGTTGGGCACGGAGGCCGAGTTTGAGGGCCGCACGCGAGGGCACGTACAAACTGATCAAGGCGAACTGTGGACCCAGAAATAAGCCTCATATATCTGGGATTCTGATCATGGCCTCAGGCTGGTCTTATGATGTGGCAACAGGGTGGTAAACCTGACATTCGGAATGCTGACACTGTGCCTGGAAGGGTTAATAGCCAAGATGGGGGCGGGGGGGGGGTGGGGGGTGGGTTTTCAGCTAGCAAACCATGCATGACAGATGGGAGTGGCATAGCCAATTAGATTCATACACCAGAAGAGGCGTCCATCAGCCCTGCATGGAGGGGGGGCTTGAGGGCCGCTGTGCTCCAGGGATGAAGTCCAACATGAGAAATAAATAAAAGTGAGGAGCTAACGTCGTTATATGAACAGGGTCTCCCGGGGACCCGGGGATACCGAGGAGACCACGACAATGCCGCTGGAAGCCATGCAGCTGCCTGGACCGCCACCTAGGGACGGAACGGCCCCTCTCTCATTATCCAGCCAGAAGCCCACCGGTCTGGCAGCTCTAATGAGGAGATTCATGGTGAAAACGATGACAGAGGTCAGCACCAGGCAATTAGGCAGAACGTAAGCGGCGCTGGGGCGTGGTGGGGCCGGCGCGCACGTCCACGTGTGTGCATGCACTGCGCACACACACCTTCTCTGCGTCACTCTCATGCGTGAGTGTGTGTGTGTGTGTGTGTGTGTGTGTGCAGCTCTGGCAGTGCTGAACGGGGAGCGGCAAGGTGGAGTCAGGTCAGGAGCTACCTGCCAATCATCCAGCAGCACGGCTAATGATGCAGGAGGACGGGGTGGGGAGGAGGTAAAACAAAGCAGTCCTGCAGCCACACCACACTTCCCCAGCGTCTGACTGGGAATCAGATCCAAGCCTCCTTGTCCGTGACTTCCAAGCAGATAGGATGAGGGGGCAGGGTGCTGTCAAGATGCTGATCTGCTCGGGGGGGGGGAGGGGGGGGTGGTGGGAGGCTTGGATGTGGGGGCAGCAGCACACTTGTACACCCTCCGGGGAAAAAAAAAAAACAGCAGAGCGACAGGCTGATTAAATTAGAAGAGCGATATTAAATTCTTTATTTGATCTTCCTGAAGGATTTATATTCCTCTACCTTTGGAGGATTTCAGCTGTGTGGCTGTTGAACCTGCTGGATTGAATCTTAATGGGCTCCCAATGAGGGAGGGCTTTGGACAGCGAGGGGGACACACAGCGGCAGCGGCGTGTTCTGCCAAGGATGGGCAGCCCCCGAAGAGCGCTCCAGACCCTGCCACTCCCCGCCCCCGCCGCTGTCATAAACTCCTGTTTATTGTTGGCCTTTGTTTCATTACCACTCTTGAATAATTCACACATTTATCAATAATTTAGCTTTAATTATCCCAGTTAGGCGACGCCTGTCCCTTTAAGAACACCAGGACCCGGTCACTGTGAGAGCCCCGCTGGTCCAGTGACACCATGCCGTGCCAGATCAGGGGTCATGGACGCCACAGCTAAGGGTAGCTGACGGGCAGCAAGGAGAAGGTTTCCTGTGGGCTGCACAGCATGTGCAGTCAGGAAGGAAACCCAGAGTGGCGTCTAGAGCCAGAGGAACGAACCCCCCCCCCCCACCCCCTTGCATTTTCCTGCCTCCTTCATGCTGCCGTCTTCCCAGTTCGCCAATCGGAATGTAAATATGGGGGGATGCTCCGTTCGATGCTGATTAACTACGTCTCCTACCCAGGGAGGGAATGCTGGCATGCTCTTAAAAGTTCCAGGCTCGTCTCACACAGTGAACCCCCCCCCCCCCCCCCCCCCCCCACCCCACCCCCACAACCTCACCGCGTCTGCAACGAGCAGGACTCTCATGGGAGTCTCCAGGCGCGATCGATGCTTCTCCGGTTTGCTCTCTTGTGGAACTGGCCGGCAATGCCCACCATCGACCGGCCGGCGGAGGTGGGGGGTGCAGAGTCTCCCCCAGTCAGAAGCGGGCATTTACCACCTCCAACCAACCCTGGGCAGGGATCTGCGACACAGCTGCAATTGATTTGGACTATTGTGAGCTCGGCCCCTTCGACGGGCCGGCGACTCTCACAGCACCGCGGGTCCCATCGCTTAAAGGAGGCTGCGGCTCCAAGGGGCGGAGCCGTGGTCCGCCTCCGCCAGTGACTGAAAGCAGCGAGAGCGCCGACTCCACTGAAGTGAGCCCGCCATTATGTCGAAATGCCAGACACTCGACATAAATGGGTCGCGGACAAGTAAGGGTACAATTTACACAGCTGCAATTTATCATTTAAAATAATTCACGGTTACGCATGAACAATTTGTAAAAATGCACTGCGACTATCAATTTTTTTAGGCTTAGAGCGTGAGTATAAAAGGGGTCAATTTAGCTACACGCTGCCTCTGTGCTTGAGTATTAATTTGGAGCGGGAAACACAGTGATAAAAATGAAGGCACGTTTCTGGGGGGACTTCCCAGCCTATATAACAGGCACTTCAAAGAGCTGTAATCACTGCCGACTCATAAACGAGCCTAATTACCGCGACCGGTTCTTTCTCCGCCCCATTTCCCGCCACACACAGTCACCTCTTCCTCTGCCCCTTGCTGCTGCCGGAGGAGCTTCCAGTGCCCGTGGCTGGACCGATTTAGGATCCCCTCGCAGATGCCCCCTGACTGAGAAGACCGAAGCCTGAGGCCATGTAGAGCCTGAGGACTGAGGCTCTCTCCCGGAATACCCAGCACCAGGACCAAGGATCAAGTTACAGTCCATGTCTTTAATGCAATGTTTTCCAATCCGGTCCTCAGGGCCCCACAGTCCAAGTTTTTGCTCCCAACCGGGAGCTGGGAAGAAGCAGAAACGTGGACTGTCTGTGGGTACCTGAGGACTGGATTGGGAAACACTGCCTTAAAGGAATCATTCATCCCTTCATCCTTGCATCCATCCATCCATCCATCCATCCATCCCTTCATCCATCCACCCATCCATCCATGCATCTTCTAAATGCTCATCCTGGTCAGGGTTGTGATGTGGCCTGGAGTCTATCCCAAGCAGCATAAAGCAGAGATCTGGGGTACATCCTGGCTGGGATGCAGAGGAATCAGGAAAAGGCAGAGGTGGTGGGGGAGGCAGTGAATGCTGAAGCCATGTTAACGTTAATGGCCAATGACGCGGCAGAGTCGCTAGCTCTGCTGAAATATTAACCAGCCTTCACGGATGTGAATAATTCTGTCCTATAAAGCCAGACCTGCAGTGCCTGGAAGAGACAGGCTTCACATTTGACCCCATTTTTATTTTTTGGGGTGGTGGGGATGGGGCATATTTGTTCAGCGCATTCCTGCTCCTGAGCTGCCGATGTCACATCCAAGCGTCTGGAACTCGATGCTTGGCTGTCACATTTGCCCCCGCCCGGCCCCGCCCTCACCCCACCGTCCCATCATGCTTGTCAGGCAAAACAGGAAATCACAGGACGGAGTCCCTCGCACCCAGATGCCAATCAGTCGATCAAAACGATCGCAACTGGCGGTCCTGAAGAAGGCCCCAACAAAGCCCTTCCCCCAAGCAACGCAGCGAGTCGATTGCGCTGTGCCGGTCCAGCTGGGGAGGGAAACGAGATGAGAAAGTAACAGAAAGGGGGCAGAGTGGCAGAGGAAGTAGAGGGACACTCTGTGTGGCTCAGCGCCAGCAGCTCTGACACAAGCCTGTATTTATTCTGCCCTTGCGATGCCACCCCCAGCCAGTGCCAGGGAGAAGGGGGCAGCCTAAAAACTAAAGGAAGAGAAAAAAGGTCCCAAAACCTCGCATCTGCCTGTCTGCTAAAAGCACGCCTGGCTCCGTGCTCCCCAGCTCTGGCACCACCAGCTGCGAGGCTTCCCGCAACAACCAAAGATATTTTCCTTCTCGCTGGCCTTTAGAAACAAATGCGCCAGACTGATGACTCTTCTGTCATGTGTAGTAGCTCCTTTAACGTCTGCTCCTACACCAACACAGTTCCCCACAAGAATGCTGGCGGAGAAGCCGGCCAAACGCCCGACGGCCACAGGCGGTACTTGATGGATCTGTTTGTCTTATTTGGTTTTAGTCGCTCCGCTTGGACAGGGATGATGGGCAGAGTGGCAGGCACGGCACTGAAGAAATAACCAGCACTGCCATTTACGGCACTGGCCTGGCCAGAGAGAAAGACGCTGTCACACAATGTGAACTCCCTTCCCCCACCTGTAGGAGGCATAATTCAAATAACTGTGGAAAAACTGGACTTTCAGTACTAGACATACTGTAAGTTAACGGTGTAGCCTGGAATTAAAACAAATGCAGGAAACACGAAAATCTGGAAGTTATATCTTTTTTATCCGCTTCTAATCTTCTAAAGATCATGGATACAAAATTATAAACAAAACACAGCTCACCAAATTTTCATTGCTTTTAAATATTAAACATTTGATCTTGGTATTTTACAACGGATGATAAGAGCATAATGCAAAAATATGTGAAGTCTAACTTACATTTCTCGTTAACAGCACACTGTGCACACACAGCTAAATATCTCTGGGTGAAAACCCAAATCATCTCATCAAATCCTAAACCACAGCTCGGTGATCACCGGAGAACACACACACACACACACACACACACACACACACACACACACACACAAAACGTTACATAATCCGACATCTGCTGTAACATTTCCTCTTCGTTTTCAAATGGACCAGAGAGAAGTGATGAATTTTGTTCAGAGATGAGTTAGGGCACGTTAGCCCCCCCGCCCCCACCTCCTTTCTCTGCAGTACTCCGAGGCAGATGTTCCTATAAGCCTAGTCCCTTAGCCACACTGACAGATACATTTAAATATTTAACTGCTCGACGGACATCTCGCAGAGAAGCCTGACGGTGAGGCTGGAATGTGCTCCTTACGCTCGCAGCCAGGTCCCGCCCTCCCTACGCTAAACCCTGTGGTAAGACATGCTGAACAAAATCAATAAACAATAATAACACAATATATCCACTTAGGGGCAAATTCAAAATTATTACCCCTGGCTTGGCCACAGTGTTCTGACAAGTGGCCCTCTTTTGGGCATTGCCTAATGTGTCCTCGATGAGCTATTAGCACACTAGCAGACGCTGCCTACTGAAATCTGCAAGGGGGGGTGGGGGGGGGGGGGCAAGGGGGCACGGAGGGATTTAAGCCTGCCCTTCTATCCTTAAGCCCCTTTTAATAAAGCACTGGTCTGTGATAGTTCTGGCTCCAGGAGATGCTCTCAGAGGCAGTATGATTTATTCTCACTGACCACCCCCCCCCCCCTTTTTATAATTACCTAATGTTTCTGCTTGCTGCTATCAGTGACGGAATGGGGCGGGGGGGTGCTCTCCACGTGACCCACTTTCACAAGCGGCGGGGTGCTGAATCCACCGGTCCAGCAGTAAAGTAAATAGCCTTGTCCAGTAGCTAGTAATAGTGGGGTACAAATCACCAGATTGGACCCGTAATCTTAGTTCTTTATGGGGCGGGTCATCGCTGGACGTGGGTCAGGGCTCAGACACAGGGAGAGGGGCAGAGACAGAAGAGAAGGGAGATAT
The DNA here is from genome assembly GCF_023856365.1 of Brienomyrus brachyistius. Lineage (NCBI taxonomy): Eukaryota > Metazoa > Chordata > Actinopteri > Osteoglossiformes > Mormyridae > Brienomyrus > Brienomyrus brachyistius. Next base: position 20,899,528 of record NC_064542.1, read on the forward strand.
ATCTTTAGATGCCCTGTTTCAACCTTCCCACCAATCACACTCAACTAAGAATAAAAATTCACACTGCCACTGTACCTCCCAGATCTCCCATACCTCTGACCCTCTCTGCCCCCCCTCACACCAACTCATAGTCCCAGCGCCAACCCGGAAGCCCATCCTACACTGGGCATGGAAGGCCACCCAGGCCTCCACTAAGCTGTAAAAATCCACTGGCTGCAAAATGTGAGGAACCCATCTGCTCCCAGGCTCAACAGCTCCTGTAGCTAAAATCCCAAAACTGGGTCCATCCTGCAAGGCGTCCAGTTCCAACTAATGGCCTGCAGCTCCATTACTGCAAGCCCAACGACTCCCTTCATTAGCATCACAATTATGGTCTCTCACCTTAATCAAAAGCCAGTCTGTGTTCTCTATCTCGCAAAAAAACTGCTTTTATCAAATTTGTTGTTAGCAGTAATAACACTGCTTATGATGCGAGCCCTTATGCCTACCCAAAGATGTTACGATTGCAGAACAATCATTAATAGTGAGTGAATGTTTTATTAGGTACAAACTTAAAAGGAAGTTGACCCCTATTTTCTCCCCGAAGCGCCGAAATTTGTCAAGGCATGGAATAAAACATGCTATGAGAGAGCCCACGCCTACTCTATAGCTGTTACAAATTAGATGGCGGTAGATATGTTACTCTAAGTAGTTTGTTCCATCTCATCCAACAGATTGGATGAGATCTGGTGACTGGCGAAACCTCTGCAGTGAGCCGAGTCCCCGTCAGGCTCCCAGAACCATTCCAGCACAATCCTAGTCTTGAGGCACTGAGCATTAACTTGCAGTAAGCAAGCCTCCTTTCAGACAGACCCCAAGAAGAGCTGCATCTCACAGAGTTCCAACAACCCCGTGGCACTCGACCTGGTGCCTCACTCAAATGCAGGGACTCAACGGATAGCATTAAAAAAACAAGCCACACCTTCAACACGGGCCTGCAGTGCCGACACCTGACTGGACGGTTACACGGTCTTATGGAGCATTTGCCAAATTCTAGAAGAACAGCGTGAACCAAGACTCAACAGAACAATCTGTAGTGTTCGCCATTTCTGTTCCTTAACCTCGTGCGGGCAAACTTACTACTTTTTTTTTCTGCTGACAGGAGTAAAACTCTGCTGACAGCCACTACAGCTTGTTCATAATAATATACGAGTTGGGCGGTTTGATATCTGTTTTTCCAGCGCTCCCCTTTTACTGCAGCCTGTTATTGTTTTGTTTCAGCCTCCGTTTGGCCTCTGTGATGAACAAGCCGTTTCTGACCACAGCACTACCACTGGCTGGGCATTTTTTGGCCAGCGGGTCGCTTCCCTCATACCCATGAGGTCCATGCATCAAAAACCCAGTAGGGTGACCGTTTGAAAAACACACATATCGATGCCTCCGGCTCCGACTACTGTGCCCTTTTGCAAGTCCTTAAGTCCTTCCCTTTGGCCATTCTGCCTCAGCACACTCACTGAATCCCTGGATAATCGCCTACCTGTTTAAATTACATAGTCCGAAAATTGTGCTTAAATTTCAGTCTTCTGTTTCATTGGTGCAAAGTTCTCCTGGAGCAGAAAGATGGCGGATTCCCCTTCTGGGGATTTCTCCACTGGGGCCATAGGCTTCCCACAAATGATTCGCTGTGAGGAAAATCACATTGTGAGGGATCGCAAGAAATGGCACCTTTTACAAAGGACCATCTCGCAGTGCGAAAACTTTACCTCTTGCTTAACTCCACGGGTGCCCTAACCCTCATTGTTCACTTCGTTCCATCCCATGGCTATGATGATGTCTTTGAGTAGCCATCTGCCCAGTTAATCTTTGCTAAGGCTTGTCGGGCACTTAATTAGAACTTTGCTCTTCTCCTCTGAGAGATGCCATGGCTGAAATCAGTCTCTGATTAGCTGTGTCCCCTCCTTCCAGCCAACAATCTCTTGATGAGCGATAAACACACATTTTCCAACCACTTGGACGGCGTTAAAGCTACTTTTCTCGAGCGTCTGGAAGAGCTTGGCTTTCTCTTCGAAGTGTGGCGAGGTTCTGGTGTGAACGGGGCCCTCCTAATCTGATGGCATCCTGAGTGTTTATTTTATTTTGTAAATACCGTCGCAGCAGACGGAAGGGAAGATGCTAATTTGTCGAACCAGCGCAGTCAAGCTTGAGGTGTTAGAGACCAAAGCTCAGACTGAAGCTTCTGGGGATTCAACAGGGCCACTTATTTCCGCATCCTAACCAAAGGTGAATTCAGGTGTGTTCATTTGGCTAAGTGGCCCGTGTGGCCATTACCACCACAGTACATTTACTGCAAATTGCAAGTGGTAACATTAAGCACAGCTACTTCAACAGTAGGCTAATGCTACGTCTGCACCTTCCTGTCCTTAGAGCCAAGGGATCTGTGCTGGCCTGTCGTCTGGATGTCCCAGAGCAAGCAGGCTGCCTGGACAATGTGGAGAAGCGATTCCGTATTCACACCCGGCAGCCTGGAATCGAAACCCTACGGACACACACAAAGGTGCCATACCAGTGGTTCCCAATCCGGTGCTCAGGGGCTTGCAGACAGGACAGGTTTTTGCTGCCTCCCAGCTCCCTGCTCTACATCACGGCACCCACCCCAAATGAAAAGCCTAGTTCCATTCACAGGCAAACTCGCCAGAATGCATCTATAAATATTCAGAAAATGACAAACAAACTGAATAGAAATTGTTATCATGGTTCTGAGGATTCACATCCTTCTTTCATTATCTCCGCCCCCCCTAACCAAGACACACACACACACACACACACACACACACACACACACACACTTCTGTCCTTTCCCCTGCCCTATGGTTATCTGTGATTATTAATTCATAGTTAAATCTAAACTGTCTGGACAGTGGCATAGCCCAACGAACGGGTGTCATTTTCTGCTTGGGGTGTCTCCCCCCATGTAAACGCTCACCCGCCACAAATACAATACCCCTCCCCCAAGCCTCCCTGTTCTGGGCACAGCCTTCGTTTACAGGGTAGTCCCCATTGCGAATGACTTGCTTGTGGTTGAAACCAGCTTTTTCTTTTTTAAAAAAAATAAATATCTTAATATATGCAACGAACATGCCAATGTCCTTGGAAGCCAAAGTCACACAGTGTGGTCCGGACTGTTAATGTCCAGATTATTCACTTACCATATGAGTGGCCAGACTCGGCCAGGTTTCGCTGTATTTCATTAAACGTGCCAGCAGCAGCTGTCTTTCTCGTAGATCCGGACCCCGGAAAAGCCTGGAGTCGGCCCCGCCTTTCACAGCACGCCGCTTTCTTCCAGTCCGGAAAGAGACTCGCGTCCAAAGGCGACTTTTCAAGTTTCAGATTAACTCACATCAGAGAAACACCTTTGTCTAAAACGTCCATGAGACGAGAGCATTTCTGCTGAACGTTAACATATAGTATAGTCGCTGGTTTGAAGGTAATGCCCCATATTGCTTCATTAAGCGAATCGACTATGAAGAAGTGCAGACATCAGTTTCCAGATGCTGAACTGCTACATGTTGATTCCTTTGACAGGTGCGGGGGCTCAGCAGGTTAAGCCTCAACACGTGCAATTGGAAGGGTGCCGGTTCGAGTCCCGGGCTCGGCAGAGCAGCTACATGTCTACTACACCATCGAAGAAGGTCCCTAAAAACTGCTCCCAGGACGCCGGATGGGTGACTGACCTTGTGCTCAGACTCAAAAATGTCAAAAGCTGAGCAAGATGGGGCACGTGACAAAAAACATTCGACAGCGCTAGTATAAATAGTAAACATGGCTTCACTTTATGATACCTGTCCGGCAGGCCGTCCTCTTGCTCCTGCGGGCTCAGTTGAATGCAAGGATGACGAACGTCACTAAATGCTCAGGATGCACCTACTGCGGAACACATGGCCTTGAGAGGTAACGGGCCCCGTTGTTCCAATGGACTGCAGATGTTCCCAAGGGCCTCACCTATCCCTGTAGCTCATAAGATGGCGATGTTATGGTAGAGCACAGAGCTGTAAACCAGCATAAAAAATGAGTGGTTTTTCCATTCGCTGCGACTCACTTTTTCCATCCATCCATCCTTTTTCAATAACCGCTTATCTAATTAGGGCTGCGGTAATGCAGGGCCAATTCGGGGGGAAGCTCTGTAGCACACCGGGGGCGTTCTGCACTCAGACAAGAGCTGTAACCGTGTCCCCTTCCCCGGGGAAGAGTCAGGCAATGTCCCAAAAGCTGAGGCCATGAGGACTCGAACCCGCTACCCTGGGCTGTTGAGGTGACGATACAACTTGCTGAGGCACCACCGCGCCCCAACCTGGCATAGAAAGGGGTGAAGAGGGGCAGCCTGTGCCACACACAGTGAGATGCAGCAGAGGGTCCGGCCCTTTTCCATCCAATTCCAGTCAGCAGAATGCACAAACCACAGGCTTTTGCAGTCCAGGCTTGTATAGCCACCTGCAGGGGGACATGGGATTGTCCAAAATCGCAGGACCAAATTAGACAAACCTCCAGTTAAGAAAAAAGCAGTAGAGATAAAACATAAAGCACAGGCCCACGGCTTGGAGGCATTCTCATGCATCAGCCAGGGTCAGTCTTCACTCCAGAGTCCACATCACTGGAGTAGCTGTCAGACTGAAGGAGAGCATGTGACCTGCAGCCAATCCCCAGCTCGCTGTAGAAGATGCTAGGGCTCAGCCTTCTGCTCCTGGCCGCTTCATGGAGGGAAACCGACGTGCTTCCCGGGGCGTCCATGTTGCATTCTGAACAAGCAGAGGTACGCCTGGGTGAAATAGCTTTGTGAGAAGCCACAAAAGGCGGGGCATGGGTTTGGGGTTGATTTGGTCCCATGATTTGATACCCTAAAAACGTACCGGCCCAAACACCATGTTATTGATTGGAAATACCTGTTGTGAGCACCCCCTGTCAGTGCAGAAAATCACGCACGTGTCGAGGCAGGGTTGAGAATATCAGAGCACCCGGCCTTTTTCCCCAAAACAATCGACAATGCCTCTTTTCAATCATTAAGGATCACGTAAAATGTACCCCAAGGGGGGCCCTGACCGAATTGTTACCCTCCCCCCCCGCCACAACAGTACCTGCCCCTCAAAAAGTCTCTACACAGCACTACAGTGAATGGCAGGTCAAACCCCCCCGGTAACAGCAGGAGTACTTGTTATATAAAAACCGCGACCTTAAACACCTTGGTCACGTTGGGTCTATCATCAAAGCAGACACACGGTGACATATTGCTGGCCGATGGGCTTTCAGGACCAGGAGGAGTGACTGAGCTACAAAGTGGGCGTGGCTTCAGCAGCGGCGAGCTTGGCCTTCCGTTGCGCCGCCACACCAGCTTCCCTTTGTGCTCAGACAAGGCTGATTACTGTAACCATAAATCCAGACGAGGGTGTCAATATGTCACTTCCAAACGGTTTGTAACACACAGGCTGCCGATCTGGGCCTGGCTCCAGTACAAACAGGCCGGCGAGGAAAAGGAGATGGTGCAAGGAGGGAGCCCAGGGAGAAGAGAGAGGAGCAGAGGGGGAGAAGGAGTCATCTACTCCTCCTGTCTGCTCCTGCAATGCACCTCACATCCAGATCTGGTGTAAGCCTCTTTCTGTTTAAAACCACCCCCCCCCCCCCATGCCCCAGCACCGTGCCGAGCCGTGAATACTGACAAGGCGCCACTGAAGGTGGAGAAACCACACCTTGAGTTAGACACTGCAGCACGTCCGACAATCACAACACAGACACACAGGCACTGAATGACATACCGCCCCCTACAGATTTCACACACCCCAACAGCTTCTCATAAATAAGCTACTACTTACTGACAGTAACTGAAAATTAGATGGGTGTCTCTCTTGAGGACAAGCATTCGTGCAAGACACAACAACAGGCCTTCAGCCTCGGGGAGGTGGCCTCTGATATTCCATGCAAGGGGCCTGTCTGTCCTTAAATGGCCATTTCAATGTCTTGTATCAAATCCGAAGCACAGGCCTGACGATAGTCACCCTACTGTTCATGACTGCGACACGAGTCACCAGGTTAGCGTGGGGTGAAAGTTAATCCCTGGCACCCCTTGGAGAACATGAAACTCCTAAGCAAACAGGGTCATAAATCACAGTCAACATACCAGCCGCCTTTTCCTACTCTAGCAGGGATTCCCTGAGGGAGGGGTGGGGGGGGTGCTCCCCTGCACAAACATCACCTAGGACTGCCCTGCAAGCACATGGGCGTGCTGGGGCAGCTACCTCCTGACACCCACACCCCTGCTGTTTTTCCCGTTTCAGCCAGAAGTAGACTAGCTAAGGACTTTCTGGAAACTGCACGTCCACCCCATGACCCTTAAGAGAGCAACTGGCAGAATTTCAGCAGGTGCTGTGGTAGCACACACAGTGGCGAGACCTTAGTCTGCATTCCTGTCTCGCACCCTCTGCGCAGATGCATTCAGAATTATAACCAAGTTAATCATTAAAAGTGTCATTCCCAGCACCTCGACTGGCCCTGCGCCATCCTCCCACCCGGTCGCCCTTCCCGCTCGCCCCCCCCCTTCACTGACCAAACCCCAGCCAGGAGCTGAGCCCCCGGAAGGGCCCACAGTGGGGACCGAGGGGGACCGGCGATTTGAACGAGCATTCTTGAAGGTGTTCCGACTTGTCTGGCAGATCGACGATGCTACGGCAGCCAGGCTCGCCAACGCCTCAACTCACACGCCAATTACACCTCCACCTCGCTGAAGTACACGGACGTGTGAGCGCAGACAGTCTGGCAGACCGACGAGGGCGCTCCGGAGCCCCTGTTTCCGGGGGTGACAGAACCCGTAGCTGGATGCTGGGACACGCCAGCCGTCTTTACAGATTTCTGTCCCTCGACACCCCTATGTGTGTCAGACACATGGCACCGCGGCCCACCGATGGCATGTGATACTCATGTTCCAGGCAGGGGGTTCCGCTCTGACGCTCTACTCCAAGGTCTGTGAATTTCTCTGGTAAAACACCCAGCTGCATAAACGGATATAAATTACAAGCTGGTTTAGATGATGCTAAAAGCAGAGCAGCTGAGAGCGCGCAACATAATGACTGGCTTCCCAATAGCACTGACATGCAAAATGATAATTAACCTGGCTTCACCCCTCCTCAAATCCTACAGTAGGTATGACAGGGAACCTTCAACTGAACGACGCATATCCAGCCCCCCTGCCACTAAAGACCCCAAAACAAGGGGATATGCACTTGCTGGGGCGGTGAGATGATGTCGTGAAGGAGTCATCATCTAACAATGAACAGGTCCATGTTGCGGTCACACATCTTGCGGCTGGCACGCTGGGAGAGCAGAGTACAGCCCCTGGATCCCAGGCCGCATGCGTCCCACCAGTGGATGAAGCAGTGGCTACCGTGAACGAGGGGGGTCCGTATGGATCAGACAGCTGGGCTCGGAGCCACAGGAAGGCCTACCGGTGAGTCTGCGCACCGAGTAATACCACCGGTGTCCCGCGCACCTGTCACACCGGCTGGAAGTAAACGGATTACTATGCTTTCTGTGTCGACCTCTGCTAATGCAGTCAAGAAAGAGTCTGCAGGGGGGACAGGAGACTTGGATATAACAACAGCCCTTTGATGCTGCGCCCCAGTGCTCACTTCCTCGTGGAAGGCGGCCGGCACACTGCCGCTACCTTGGCAATAGTGGGCCCTCTTCCTGGATTTCTTTCTGCCTGGCCTCCCATTACGGCTGCTGTCGAGCCCCCTGAAACCACACCAGGCTGCCAGTGGAGTCAGAGCCCTTCCCTCTCAGAATGTATCCCACAAGCTCCTCCGGGGGGGAGACACAAACCCACCGACACCAGGTTAGGGAGATGGGGACGCTGGTTTGGCTGGAAGGAGCAGTGGGAGTGTTGCTATGATGAAAGCGACACACATCCTCCATTTCCCCAGCATGCGAGGGAATGACAGCGTGGGGGCAAGGCCACCTTCCCTTGAGTCGGGCGGGGGCCATGTGTCAGGGACGGAGCCTCCCCAGGATTACTGGGTTGCCAGAGCGCTATGAAGATTTCACCTGCTGCATTGGCCGGGCTGAGGGAAGGGGTAGGAACGCTGTGCTGTCTCTCTAATGACAACAGAGAAGCCAACTACACCAAGAAGGTATTACCAAAGCACATGCAAGGAGAATGAGGCATAGCAGAATGTAGGGGGAGGGTGGAGAGGGGGGGGGGGACAGAACATGCACAATATATTGTCTGATTTAAAAAAAAAAAAAAAAACATTAAGTCTCACTCAAGGCCAAGCGAGCGCGACTGTCTCCCCCCTGAAAGATTCCAGCTCTCCATCCTCACCAATTAGCGGACTGGAGGGGCAGAGCCAGTCAGTCGTGGCTTCGCAAAACTGACAGGATGCGTGAAGCGGGCGGCGTCTCCGCGCTGCATTACCGCGAGCATCGCGCAGCTTCCCCAGGCCCCGGGGATGCTCGCAGGATCATTTCTGTATCACGCACATCCTAGAGTAGGAGCCCATCAGCGCATCCTCGTTGGAAGGCTCTGTCCGAATTGCCGTAATACATCACTGTGTCAGGGGGATGCGACCGGCTGGGTGATTATTCATGGTTACCTCGGCTAACTGGATTACCACCTCACCCACCCCCTGCCGCCGCTGTTATTCTCCCTGTGAGTTTGGGGATGAGGCGGGCAGGGCAGGCGTCTCCGTGCCGAGAGGAAGACGGACACCCCGCAGTAAAGACAAGATGGCACCCGGCGTGCACAGCTGGGCAGAAAGGGAGGAGTAAGACCGACGGCAGCCAGCCTCCACTCACATTTCACTGACTGCTGCTCTCCTGGGGGTTGGGGTGGCGTTGAGGGCGGGGGTGTGGGGGAGGGAGGCACACCCAGCCTAAGATGCCACATCCTGACAGCCGGAGTGAAGATGGAGGCGAGGAGTGACAGGATGCCCGAAGACATCATCAGTCATTGGTGCCGACAAGAGAGCGAAAGCTGACGGGGGGAGGAGGAGGAAGGATAGGGGGGGGGGGGGGGAAACCAGAGACACCGGGAGAGGTATCCCCAGGAGGTAAACATACGTAGATATAAAATTCTTCCCGAAAACACTTACCAGGCTCCAGCCCCATTAAAGCTACAGAATTGTACCTTAATTACCCCCACAACTGCTAGTGACCCACCGCTGAGCACAATGGGAAGAATCCAGCGACAGGGTCAGGGAATGAATCAGGCAAAAACAATTAAGAAAAGAAATTCAGAATACCATGTCACAACCAAAAACAATGGCATCTTACGCACTCTGACTGGCACTGCTGCTGCCCCTCGTATGTACATCTTGATTTGATTCGGTAAAAACGTCCAGCCTAAGTTACTGGCTGTGATAAAACTGTCTACTGCTGAACTAAAACTACATATCATTTATGAAGAACATTTTGACCCTTTATACATTCCACAATGATTCTTAAGAAAACAGTCCAGCCCACCAGAGTCACACGGTGGCATTCTCCCTGCCCCCATTGAGCAGCAATAATGATCTCCACCCCCCCCCCCCCCCACCCCCGAGGTCTGATCTCCAGGACAGCAACTTGGCTATCATCTTATACCACAAGACCTCAATACAACAACACCCACCACCCACACACACACTCCTCAGTCCGTTAGAGACCGACCTCAGAATCCGCAAGATCTCAGCCTGGTTTGCTGCCACATTGGCCGACACCAAGAAGATACTGTCAACACACTAGGATAGCTACTTTTCTCCTGGTCATTATTGACACCGGTCGCCCTAACCCTCTGAGTCATCTCCACACAGGGTCATGTCATATACCCGGAATGAAACAAGGTGCTGGGGGGGGGGGGGGGACACATACCTATTTGGAGCTCAGCAGTGAGGGATGCAGAGGCCCTAATGCAGAATGCGTCTTTGCTGCTGCTTAATATGTATACAGAACTCCCCCAGGAGATCACAAACGCGCTGTCTGTCACCACGTCCCATCTCAAACGGCGGCGCACACTGACAGCCAGACTGCCAATCTCGGAGACAACCGACAGAGCTGCATTTTTTTTTTTCGAATGCTAACAAATCCTGAGCATATTATTTGCGATGTTAGTTGAGATTATTAGGGTGTTCAGACGAACCAAAGTAAAGGAGGTTGTTGTGTCTGCGTGTGTGTTTTTTTGTAATACACAAAACAAAAGCTCAACAGCTTTTGGAGATGGAGGTGTGAATGAGTACAACAATGTGAGAGTTTGCCACTTTAGTACTTGCACCGAAGCTGTCAAAACACCTCCTCCCTGCAGAGGCCTAAAAAAAAGGCCCGGCAGACACTCCCAGCTCCAGGCTGACCAATTGCGGCACAGGACACAAGAGCGCTGCAGAGCCATCAAACCACTCAGGTACCATAACAGTGGTGGCAGCTTGTGGCGTCACCCCATTTTTCGAGCCACACCTCCGACATCCGGACACCCTGACTGGCATTTACCTCTAGCGACCGCGTACCTCCGACTGCCACGCACCTCCGACTACCTTTTACCTCTAGCGACTGCGTACCTCCGACTGCCACGCACCTCCGACTAGCTTTTACCTCTAGCGACTGCGTACCTCTGACTGCCAGATACCTCTGACTGCTTTTTACCCGTAGCAACCACGCACCTTCAACTGCCGTGCACCTCCGACTACCTTTTACCGCTAGCGATCGTGTACCTCCGACTGCCAGACACTTTCAACTGCTTTTTACCCGTAGCAACCGCGCACCTTCAACTGCCGTGCACCTCCGACTACCTTTTACCGCTAGCAATCATGTACCTCCGACTGCCAGACACCTTCAACTGCTTTTTACCTCTAGCAACCGCACACCTTCAACTGCCGTGCACCTCCGACTACCTTTTACCGCTAGCGATCGTGTACCTCCGACTGCCGTGCACCTCCGACTACCTTTTACCTCTAGCGACTTCGTACCTCCGACTTCCAGACACCCCCAACTGCTTTTTACCTCTAGCAACCGCGCACCTTCAACTGCCGTGCACCTCCGACTACCTTTTACCGCTAGCGATCGTGTACCTCCGACTGCCGTGCACCTCCGACTACCTTTTACCTCTAGCGACTTCGTACCTCCGACTGCCAGACACCCCCAACTGCTTTTTACCTCTAGCAACCGCGCACCTTCAACTGCCGTGCACCTCCAACTACCTTTTACCGCTAGCGACCGCGTACCTCCGACTGCCACGCACCTCCGACTGCCAGACACCTCCAACTGCTTTTTACCCGTAGCAACCACGCACCTTCAACTGCCGTGCACCTCCGACTACCTTTTACCGCTAGCGATCGTGTACCTCCGACTGCCACGCACCTCTGACTGCCAGACACCTCCAACTGCTTTTTACCCGCGACTACCTTTTACCTCTAGCAACCGCGTACCTCCAATTGCCAAGTCTGCCTCAGAGCTCCAGAGCAGAAAACAAAAGCGGACAGAGACATCCAACTGAAATTAACTGAAAACATCCTTGCTGCAGGACCAGTGGAAACTTCTATGGTTTTGGCTTGGGGTGGAGTCAAATGACACCCCCCTACACCACGAGTTTAAACGGATCCACTGGAATTGCCCCACGCTCTGAAAGCAAGCCAGCCCAACGGCATCCACATCTTTGCTAGAGCCGTGTTGCGCTACTGAGCTCGGGCAAAAGCTGGTCCGCTGTTTACGGCAGCGAGTAATTGCGTGTTTGAGAGAGAGTCACGCCACAGCCTATAATCAAAGTCTGATCCCGTGCCCCCCTCCCCGTTTCCTCACTGCCTCACACCAGTGGAGGGCAGGGAGATGGGGGTCAATTACAACTGTGTAATCTGTAATTGAGACGATCATTTCATTTGGAGATGATTACACGCTGGCTGCCTAACGCTTCACAGGGGCTGGCAGGGAAAAAAACGTTAGGATTCTAGAGCTTGTTTCATCAATGGCTGTGTAGCACACGAACAGAATCTGCTGGAACGTGAGGCGTGGCACTGACACCTAGGGTGCCTGATGTAACAGCTATACAGCACCAATCTAAAACTTTCTAGCCAGGTAGCAAAATAACAGCACTTGTTGAAATGTAGTACAAAACCTTCCATTTTTAGGTTTTATTTAGAAGTAACAATGATTAGTAAACCACCTACACCTAGCTCAGTGTGTTTCTGTGTGCGCGCGCGCATGTGTGTGTGTGTGTGTGTGTGTGTGTGTGGATCATGTTTATATTACACGTAACCCATAATCTATTATTTTGACTTTGTGGGGACCATTTTTCCGTTCCCCCAAAAAGATCTGTGAATGCAATCAAAAAACGAAAAATGCCAAAAGTTCCGTATTTAGTTAGGTTATTTATGGTTAACGTTAGGGATGGGTATGGATTAAGGTTATCATATTGGGATTTGCATTTTCTCCACAGAAATAAATGGAGAGTCCCCACAAAGATATAGTTACAAATCTGTGTGTGTGTGTTTGTGTGTGTTTAGTTTGTTTACTTATGGTTAAGGTTAGGGCTGGGTAGGGATTAAGGTTGTCATGTTGGGATTAGCATTTTCCCCATAAAAATAAATGGAGAGTCCCCACAAAGATATAATTACAAACCTGTGTGTGTGTACGTGTGTGTACGTTTGTATGCCATCCCTGCATAGGTCTGGAGTTTGTTCCTGGAGTCCTGTCAAGTCTCAAAACCCGAGTCTCAACACTGGCCATGTGCAGATGTGCACGATGGAATGGAATCCCATCCATCTTGTTCCAACCTCATGACTTGTGGACAGGGTCCAGGCTCGCCTGGATAAGAGCAGTGCCTTACAGGATGAAAGCGAACAATGCAAACAACATAATTTATGGGATAAGCCAGCCTCTGGAAAACAGGGCCGGAATCTGAAGTCTCACGGGCATACACTGATCCATAGGCATTTTCAACAAGGTAAGCTAGTACCATTAAGGAGGTTCCTCTCCCACACCCCCGTCCGCTGGATGAAAACAGACAGGAGGCTACTGTCTGAAATGTCATTCTTCAACCTTCCAGGATTGCATCCTCTCTATTCTGGACAGCTAGCATAAGGAAAGTAAAGAGCAGATGAAGAGGCAAACGCCTTCCTCCAACGTCTACACATGTTCTCACTCCTGCATTTATGTCACGGAGAACCACACAGGCTCAGCCCTCTGCAGCAGTGCCAGTATTTGTCTCCACAGGTGGAGGCAGTGATGCTTCAGGTCGGCAAACGTCAGATACGTGCGAGTTCTGCAGACACATGCTGTCACCCTCAACTGGCCGGTGAGAGTCTACTTCCAGCTTCAGACACCCTTGTGGAATGCCACCAGTGACTATGGCATCCAGTCCAAAGGACCGACGAAGGATTTTGACCCAGTTAGTGACTAAGACATGCCATCTGGACAGGACAGTGCTGGGATGTGTAAAAGGCCTACATCTCCATCCCTATTGGAGAACTAGAATGCATGACAAGAGCAGCACTGCACGCTGTCATGTTCACGCGCCGCCGCAGCTCCAGACTCCTTCTTCAGCTTCCTTCTCCCCCTCCTTTCTTTCTGGCATTAAGAAGGTATGGATAACAGCAGGCCAGGCAGGACTGAGCCAACAAAGATGAGCAGAAATCAGGAAGCAAAGCAAGGTTCCTTGGCCCAATATTTACGGCTTCCAGAACTGCCTTCCTTTTTGTGTGGCCTTCTCCCGCACCCAGAGCCCAGTACTCCACACCCTACCATTTGGTTTGCGCCCTCTGATTACAGTGGTGCTAGGCCGGCCCCTCCATCTGTGGCCGCAGCTCTGCTGTGCCGTGGGCGACAGGAGGCCTTCAGAGACCGGCATGCCTTTACTAGTCCAGGCACCAGCTCCTCTTCTTCCAGGCTGGAGACTGACCGCCTTGGGATCGCGGTGAGGGTACACAGTGGGAACGGGGGGAGGACAGGGAGTGAAGACGGCCCTTCCGGTACCTGGAGCCAATGCGTCTCCATAGCGTCAGACGCAGGGGGATCTAGGGTCCAAACAAGCGCAAACACACCACGCTACAGGGTGACGGAGGGACGGAAGGGAAAGAGGAAACCAGACAGAAACACATGGACAGATGGAGAGAAAGAGATGGAGAGAGAGACGAAGTGTGGGAGGGAGAGAGAAACAGAGAGAGACATACAGCTAACTCCCACTGATGTCCTGCCATGACCACTTCAGCTCAGTCTTCGCAAAAGTGGCAGAAGCAGCATGCTCTTCCTTTACTGTTTTTACATTTCCCCTCCGCATGCTCACTGAGAAACGCACGTGTAACTTTTTTAGTTTTTGGAACATGCGTTAGATTCTCCAGACTGGGGGCAGCTTTCAGCACTTGAAAGATTCTGCTACTTTGATCTAAGGATCATGTCGAAAGTCTTGGCTCCCCCTGCCGGACCCTACAAAGAGTACGTAAGCGGAGCTACCTGGAACTAGCGATCCTCGCAGGTCAATAGACTAAACTGTTCTGGGAGATGAAATCCATAAAGTACTTCTCGGAGATGAGGCCTGAAAGCATGAGAGCATAGCACCATCGTGCAGACTCTCAAAAAGGTCACGCAGCAAACTTTCCGAAACGTGCCTATATCAAGGCACCCCGCCCAACGGCATCTGCTGCACACGGCGGATGCGGTAACAAAATCTCGCTCTCACTCTCCCTTCTCACCTCGATTCCTAGCCAGCCGGCTGCAACCTGGATCAAGTTCCAGATACCAGGTAGGGGCACGGCTTGTGGGCGGCAGTTCGGGACCGTGAAATCTGCGGGATGTCCTTGGCTCTGGCACTCCAACTAATTCACTGTACCGATTGAGCCCGCTGTACCCTTGGGCAGTTTTTCCATTCCTAAGTCCCAGGGCATCCCACTCCAAGGCCACTTACCTGACTATCCAAACGATGGAGTGAGCATCCAGCAGCTTGTGGAGTTGCTGAGTTTTGACTCCTTTCCACACCTGGGGACTTACCTCTTCCTTGCCCTACCTTTGCTTCACGCCATGATGCCGTGCAGATGGAGTGTTAGTTTCAGGTTTGAGGTTACAGTTTTTCAAGAATGTGCAAATGCATCTTGGAAAGGGCCTTCCACAGTATTCCACAGCACAGAGAGAGAGAGAGAGAGATCCTTTTTCAGGAACATAGCCCGCCCCATACCTTCATTATTTCAAAGCCTTTTCATGAAATACTGGCATTTCCAAACACAATTAGCAACCAAGTTAAGACTTCCTCTCACAGAGCAGAACTCCTGGTCCCTGAATAAAATGCAGAATCATTTCCGCTTCTCCTGACTCGTTTGCTTCTCCAGCCCCATTCCTCCGATGTTCCCCCACGGAGAAGCCAACGGTTCTTATCAGATGTATGTGAACCCTTGCACCGTGCTCTCTGCACCCATCCTTCAACCACTGTTCATCTGTCTCTGCATTTATGCAGACAGGTAAGTGAAAGCGGTAAACAGCAACATGAACAAGGCCCCCCTGCACCCCTTACCTCCTGTCACCTACCACGGCACCACCTAAGCAGCACCCCCACCCCACACTCCGGCACTCACCCCCCTTGGCTCTTCCCCACTAGCCCTTGAGACAAGTTCCTGTAAACTGCCACCTGGTTGACCCCCAACCGTCTATCGGCAGCTGCTCATCTCCGCAGCCCCCTCTGCATGAAGACGAGCCAAGAGGGACAAATCTACTCCCAGCACCCCCCCTCCCACACACACACACACACACGCACACACTCACTGGCGAGGCTCCACTTTTCAACATACTGGTGTCACTCTCAAACACATCTGAAATGTTACAGTTGTTTTGATTAAATAATGAATACACCCCTAATTAAGGAGTCGCTCTCATGTCGGCATCCCACCCACAATGCAGGCCTGTTGCATGAGCCATTAATGACAGCATCCCAGAAAATTCCAGAAAAACACTCTTAGACCCCATCTACCCCCCCCCAAAGACCTGCAAGATAACGTGCAACCTTCAGATTTCTATAAATGTAGCCCTGGTCGTTAAAAAAAAAATGCAGCTTCACTTTCCGAAACAGACCCTTCTGTTAGTAAACATTACTAAGCCTTCAAGACTCAACTTTGTATCCCAGGAATGCTATTCCTGTCGAAAAATCACTTATTTCAAACCTCTGAGATCGCAAGCTAAGAAATGACAAAAAACGAAAGACAAATCACTTTTTCAAAACGGACTTGGTTTTTTTTGGTCATTGGGTCAAGTCCAGGTGAGACAAGTCAGGACCACGCGATCAGTTCTGGCACATCACAGGAGAAGAACGGGGGAAGCATTTTAAGGGGGGCGGGGGGGGGGCTCAAACATCCGGATCAAACTGTGATTTTAAGGGCGGACTCACACTTGGCCTGGCTGCCTTGTACAGTGCCCGAGCACAACCACAACTCCCCCGCTGGTCTGCACTCACATTGTCCTTAACGAGCCCGGCTCGAGCACACATTTGTCATCACCGTGTGACTTTCTTGGATTGAAGAAAAAACATCCATCCATCCATCCATCCATTTTCCAAACCGCTTATCCTACTGGGTCGCGGGGGGTCCAGAGCCTAAGCAATGGGCACGAGGCAGGGAACAACCCAGGATGGGGGGCCAGCCCATCGCAGGGCACGCTCACACACCATTCACTCACACATGCACACCTACGGGCAATTTAGCAACTCCAATTAGCCTCGGCATGTTTTTGGACTGTGGGGGGAAACCGGAGTACCCGGAGGAAACCCCACGACGACATGGGGAGAACATGCAAACTCCACACACATGTGACGCAGGCGGAGACTCGAACCCGGGTCCCAGAGGTGTGAGGCAACAGTGCTAACCACTGCACCACCATGCCGCCCCCAAGAAAAAACATAGGAAAATAATATTACACAGCAGATCATGATTAATATCCTTATTTTGTGGCTAATTTGGAGTCGTTTTGGGCACGATGACACTCAAAGATTTATCCAGTATGCAACGCAGTGATTTTTATTTATTCATGCTGCACCAATCAGAAGACAGTTCCACATTATACCAAGTATCTCAGACTAGCACTGCACAGGGTACGGTACTGTAAAGATACCGTGGTATAGCATTTCTGAAAGCTGTTCGGTATTACATTTCTTTAGTACTGCAACTAATTACACTGTTGCTATCGCTAATGCTATACACTGCTATTCTTCGAATTAGAATCATGGACTCAATAATATATCAGTTATACACTATGTCAGAATTGCACACATCATGCTGTATAGAATACTAAAAGGTCAGCTAGCTGAGAATCATCTACCCTCAAGTCAGCGATTTACGTAAGCGATCTTATAATTTAGCAAACAGGCTACGTTAACATCATCAAACTAGCATCTGTACCTACAGGTTATGATGCTAAACTGTGTTTTCAGCAGTTAGATAATCAAGCATAATGCGCTGCATGGGAAAATTTTTATGTTTATTGAGCAGATGAGCGCGGATATAATGTGTACCGCTTACCAGATCTGTTCCTTCCAGGATCGGGCCATGTACAGTGCACATGTGTGCATGCGTGTGTCAGTCTGTTTTCCGTACACGGGCACAGTTAGTGATCATGCTACATCCGTACCGTGCCCAAGTCCAACTGACCGTGCTCTGGCCCACCTCTCCAAGCAGACCAGGGCACGGTACAGAGAGATCACACTCAGCAAGCGAACTGGCTAATGTAAGTACACCTTAAGAGTAGCACAGTTCAAGGTAGTCTTCATGCTGTGAGAAATGGGGAGGGTTAAACTCCACCCAAACACCTCCCCACGCCAATGCACCCCCAGTGAAAGCCATAAAAATTAATAGAGGAGAAACTGCAAATCAGGAAGAAAAACGAACAATGCTCAATTATACCTTAGGCGAGCAAAATAAAGAACAAAACAAAAACAGAAATCAAGGGGAATTAAAAGCTGACAAAACCGCGGGTCACACTGGGCGGGGGTGGGTTCGTCAGTGGACTCACCAGGCCATCACAGTTGCTTATGGCGACAGATGTGCCCCGCTCGCCAGTGATGTCCCCCACGTAGAGGCAGTGGCTCTGCAGTGACTCGGATTGCGTCTCCATGCCGTCCTCTTGCCACTCCACCTTGGCTCCGGGGGCCACCAGTCGCGAATTTAGCCGCAGACGCAGATGGAACTCCCGGCCGAAGACGGTGACGTTGTAGAAGAGCCTGTCGACGCGCTCCCTGTGGAGCTCACCATCCTCCTCCTCCTCCTCCTCCTCCTCCCCCTTCTGATGCTCGATCGCGGCCGTCTCCCTCCTGCGGCGCCTAAGGTGCTGCCCGGCCGACACGTCGTGTGACAGGAACCTGCCCTCGGCGTCTGTGCTCACCGGAGTCACCAGTCCATACTCCCCCAGGACATGCTGCAGAGAGTCTGAAGGGGAGGGGGCACCATGAGCCCAGAATGACAAATATGGATACCAAAACATAACCACCCAAATTCAGATGTGCAAGCCAAGCAGAAAAGGTAAGCAGGCAGGGAGCGACTTCAGTTCAGTCAAGATGATGCACTCGGCATGCAAATCTGGGCGTGCTTTTCCATTCAAAGATGCACACATACCCAAATGGTGTAAAAAAAACAAACACATACACACCCGGAGCCAGGGAAGAATACTCTCTTGGGTATCATGGCACACTTTATAACAAATACATATTTCATTTCAGCTACAGCCCTAAATTATTGTTACGGTCAAGAAGCCTCGTCTTCTATGGGTGCCACTAATTGCGGACACCTTCCCTTCACCTCCACTTTAAAAAGGTAAACAAAAGGTAGGGGATACGCACAGGGGAAAAAAAAAACTCGGAAGGCTTGAAACTGGCGTCCAGTTTACCTCGAAGACAACAGCACGTGGCTGCCGCACATGGAAGGAGAGGTTTCGTGTGTACGTTTCACTTCTTCCCCGAGAGTAACAAAAAAGGTAACAGCACGATCGAGGCGATAATTGAGCTTCTTACACGCTAAATAATGTTTTCTCACTGCCAGAGCCTCGTCCGCGACGTGCTTACAGCTCGCTTCCTCCACTAGGATTAAAAGCGACGTGCGTTTGTGGATGACTTTACTTTGTTTTTAATAACTAGGAAGAATTCATACATTTGACAAAAAGAACGAAACATGTAGCAAAAATGGCATATCAATAATACTTTCCACTAATATCACCACTATTATTATTATTATTGTTATTATTATTATTATTATTATTATAGCAAGATTAGTATGGTGCCGTTTTTATTATTGTTTGAATTTCATTCGATTATTTAACTAAACATATTGTTAAACCATGAACGGCGCAATACATTTAAGTCTATGCAATTTCCTTACAAAGCTTTTGCAATTAACGGCACGCCTGCTGTTAGTCTGTTTTTGGGGGGGATCATTAGCGCATCATTATAGCTCGAAGTCAGCTCGCAAACTACTGACATCAAAGATGCGTTGAATGGCGAATGAGGCTCGTTTATTTAACTCGACTGCAGATGTGATTTATTCCGGCTTTTCTGGCACCGAACTTAAGAGGGTGTCGATGCCAGCGCACGCGAGAAGGTGCCAGACGGAGCGCACGAGCAGCAACGGCACATTTTTAGTAAAGGAAAATAATAACGACAATTGTATGATTGTCATCTGTTTGTAACGTTTGGTATAATTTCAAGAAGTGTTCTCGTAACTGTTCAAGTGGTTTTAAATTTGGAACAAATAGCAAATCGTTTGAAAACACTGTGCATCGCTCATTTATAGGTGAGGGGTGAATTATTTTAATTTCACAATGCATATTCAGAGTTGCATACAAGCATAGCGCTTTTATAATTATTATAAAGTTCTTTCTGAAATATAAACAACTTGAATGTTATTCGTTGAGCTACATTTCTGTTATCGACATGGTATTTCTATTTTCTCTCGATTACTATTATTCACTAATAAGTTTAAGATTAAATCGCACAAACTTATTTCTACTATCGTGTCTTATTTTTTATTTATTCGCATCCTATAAACAGAAGAAAATAGAGCTGGGGATTTTATTTATAATCAATACTCTTTCGATCACTCGTTCATTCACTCGTTTGAATCAATAGATTCTTAACACCATATCCGTAACAGTCCTGCCACACCACCGATGCAGTTTACTGAAACGTTAAGAAATAAGTCATGCAATTTAAGGAGAGAACACACGCGTTAAATAGAGTTGCTAATGCTTTGCCTGCTGACGGGATGTGGGGGGAAAACGCACGCTTCGCAGTGAGACTGATGACATGGCACGGCAGACAAGAAATTTCCTGGAAATTGTCCTAGGAAGCAAAATACGCACATGAACTAGAAGTTAAAAAGCGGATGGTGGGGGAGATTAAGGAACAGCTCGCAGAGGAAAGACAGCCGTGAGGCGGCTTTACCGTGTAGTGTGGACCACGTAAAGAGTTCACGTACCTATGCTACTGGCGATGTAAAGGCCGCTCGTGGGCACGACGAGCAGCAGCGTCATTAGGCACGCGAATCCCGGCGCGAGCTCCATGGCAGCTCCGAACTGCGCACGTGAGAGAGACGGGCTTTGGGATCCAGCGTGTTAAAGTTCCCCCGCGACCAGCTAATTCGCCACTCCAGCAACAGCAGCCCGCAACTAACTGCAAAGTGCACCGGGAGGGAACGCTCTATCCTCTCTCTCTCTCTCTCTCTAGCTTTGAGCTCTCCCTCTCTCACTTTCTCTCTCACTCTGTGTTTCTATCCCTGCCTCTCTCTCACTTTCTCCCTCTATCTCTCCCTTTCTCTCTCACTTTCTCTCTCTCCCTCTCCGCGCACACACGCGCCCACACGTTCTCGCACCAAACAGAGCGCGAGGAAGCGAACAGAATACTTGGATGAAGCGCGCGGGGCGTGCTGCGCGTCAAGTTCAAGTTACCCTGACTGACACACCGCTGACAACTCTGCACAAGTCAGAAAAATAATATGCATATATGTGTGCATGCGAGTGCACAAGTTTTTCACCTTCTCTTAGGACGGCAACGCGACGAAAGATAATTAAAATGTCAATCGCTGTACGTAGCGTTTTGCGTTCCAGAGCACTAAATTGTGCGTTGCTTGCATAAACTTTGTGGATCTCAGCTTCCAACGAGTGCATACATCGGTGCAACAGCTCCCCCTGCGTCGCCGAATGAAACTCTCACAACTTCGCAAGGTGGATAGAGAACTGACAGGCTAGCCAAGGAACTAGCAGGATGCAGCACACTTACATAAAGTGTCTGTCAGTAATAAAATAATTGGTGCGATGAAGAGCCTAGCAAAACCACCTTGCCTATTATTGCGCGATGTTTCTGTCTACTTAGTTTTATCATTTAATTGCTTTGACTTTATGGTCTGGTTGATTGCAGAGCAATGCCAGAATCAATGTCCAGTAAAATTATATTTAACTGTAGCTAAAGAGCGGTCATTGCGGATCAGCTGCTTCATGGATGGGTACATTAAGTATTCAGGTTCTGTACCACATGTCATAACAAAGTTTTAACCCTCCATTAGTCATCTACTCTGATTATGTATCATACACAAAGACTTGTTATAAAGACTAAAATGGACTGTTGTAACATTTTGTAAGTAGTAGTGCTGTCATTTCAGAGAACACCGTGAAACTGTTTGAAGTTCTAATATATATTGTATATTAACACTACTGTCGGCTATATATATATATATATATATATATATATATATATATATATATATATATATATATATATATATATATATATATATATATAGCATTTTATGGGCAGATCCAATGTACTGGAGAATACTAGAATGCTTAGGAAGGATTAAAAAAATGAGGGAAAACAAGATGGAAGGACTCAATCGTCACAAAATGCCACTGGGAAGCCTGATGACCCAGACAGGAGACAGAACATTCTGGAGGAATGCCCTTTATATTGTTGCCAGGAGTTGATATCGACTTGACAGTACATACTATCAATAATGATAATGAAACAGGTCAATGCAAATCTGCCGACTCACTAAGGGATCCCACCAGTAATCTCTGCCAATATCGCCATCCAATCCCAGCACAGTAGCTGAGGGTCAAATAACTGTAGGGAAGTTGATCTTATTTTTATATGTGCTGTTACAGAACTGTATCCTGTTCAGGGTGCCCCCTATGATGGACTGATATCCCGTTCAGGGTGCCCCCCGCATTATGCCCTGTGATGGCTTGGTATCCTGTCCAGGATGCCCACTGCCTCATGCCCTGTGCTGGACTGGTATCCCGTCCAGGATGCCCACTGCCTCATGCCCTGTGCTGGACTGGTATCCCGCCCAGGGTGCCCCCTGCCTCACGCCCTGTGCTGGACTGGTATCCCGCCCAGGATGCCCACTGCCTCATGCCCTGTGATGGACTGGTATCCCGTCCAGGATGCCCACTGCCTCATGCCCTGTGATGGACTGGTATCCCGTCCAGGGTGCCCCCTGCCTCATGCCCTGTGATGGACTGGTATCCCGCCCAGGGTGCCCCCTGCCTCATGTCCTGTGAAGGACTGGTATCCCGTCCAGGGTACCCCCTGTCTCACGCCCTGTGCTGGACTGGTATCCCGCCCAGGGTGCCCCCTGCCTTATGCCCTGTGATGGACTGGTATCCCGCCCAGGATGCCCACTGCCTCATGCCCTGTGATGGACTGGTATCCCGCCCAGGATGCCCCCTGCCTCATGCCCTGTGATTTCTGGAATAGGCTGCAGGATAAGTACTTATAATTATGAATGATAATGTATTTCCTTAGAAATTATTTTTGAGGAACCCAACAGCAGTGTTGATCTTAGATTTTCAGCTCGCACCCATCATGGTCACAACGACCGTAACACCAGTGTGGTTTGTCCTGGAACACGGTTTCACAGATGACCACCGTGAGTAGTGACTGAAGATCAGCGGTAAAGAGTGCGAGGATGCACAGGTTAACTTTCACAGTATGTGCAGAGTTTGCATTTTGACAGCCCCCCTCCCCAAACTCCAGGATGCCACTGTTGAAAGCCCAGTCATCTCTCGTTTTGGATTCCTGTCTCTGCAGTTGTAGCCAGTTCCACTGGGTATAAATTCTTGTCCTTGGTCTTAGGGGAGGGCCCACTCAGTGTTGTCAGGATGAAATAGTTCTTGTGTATTTTACGGCCTTCATATTGGTTGGAAATGTCACACCGCTCCTAACTGGCTTCAACCACTGCAAACAGTTCCTTTCCACCCATCTGTTCCTGGTCTCTTCTGTGTTGCCATGGAGATACCAAGCCCTGCACCTTCAAAAGTACACTTCTAAGGCTGGGAGACATTAATATCCTTCCTTCTCAGACATCCCTGTTT